>NW_011499895.1:1030738-1221368 GCF_000495115.2 Populus euphratica
CTCTCTACATAATGCAATGGCTTCTCCCGTGGATGTAGGCGGTTTTGCCGAACCACTTTAAATATTGTATCAGTGTGCTTGGCCTCCTATAAGCAAATATCAGTACATCACCGGTCGGAATTCCCAACACCCTCCCCTCCTCTAATTTTTTTAAACCCTTATCTGAATATTACTTAATCTCTTACAAGCGTTTTTCTTGAATTATTGTTTGCCAATTTGAAGGTTTTAGTATTGAAACTAAAAATGGATGAATCAGCCATTGATGTCACATTTCCAGAGAATGCTGTCTGGCCTTCTCGTCCACCGGGAGACCGTGGAACAAATTCAGGAACTGAGGCGGCTCAAATTAATCTCTACTTGCTGGCTAAACTTGAAGTTAATTAATCACAACCTGTGAGTGTCTACTTTACTTTATTATAATCAAATGGATTAAAATGTTAAAAAGGATGAAGAAAGGGAGGAAAAACATGGATTATTCTTAATCATATATATTGCACCCCACAATTTTTAGATTTAGATTTACTGATAGAATTTTTTGTTGGATTGTCGGCATGAATTTTATTAAAGATCTAATGAGCGAAAGAACTCTCTTGCCAGTGATTTTCATATGATTAGTTAAGGACTCACTAACCATTTTTAGCAAGATGAATTGAACTGGGTTGAAAGAATGAATAGAAGTACTTCAACATAATTAAGTTCCCAAATTAATCTCTAGCTGAAATGAGGAATCAATTAGTTTACCTCAATTAACGCCAGGGACATCAACAAGCAAACATGTTGTAAGGTCTTTTTATGGAGGTTGAGATTATCAGGCAGCTCCCAAATCATGCTTTTATTATTATTATTATTATTATTAGGTTATTTCAATTATGCGTTCATTGACGATTTTAAGATTAATCGGTTAATTTAGGTTGTTTTGAAATTTTTTTATTAATTTTTTAAATTAATTTTTTAATCTTACCTTATTAAATAATTAAATTTCATCAATTTATTCAATTTTTTTTAAGATGTTATTTCAGTATTATAATTATATATGTTATAGATTTGATATGCTAATCTAGATAAGTTTGGTCTTGAATTTTTTTTCAACTTTTTCTTTTTTATTTATTTTTTTTGTTATTATCATTGTATTTTTTATTCATATTTATCTAGATTATACAAGCTTATTAAATCCATTGAAGAATTTTTTTTTAACCAACGTTTAGCCTTTTCATTGTTTTCCTTTGAAGCAGCCAGAATTCCTTTCCAAGTTCTTGTGCTCAAGTCTCCGACCCTGTACCTGGTCTTGTGTCTTTAAGCAATGCCGCTAATTAATCAAATGGCCAGTTGAATTGAATTTTGAATGTTGTTGGAAAATTTGCTAAAAACCATAAGCATATTTGAAATTTAGTACACTCATTTTTTATTAAAAATTTAATGTACATGTATTTCAACATATAATATGACTTAAACAAATTATAAATTAATAAAAAATTAATCTGAAATAATCTTAGTTGATGAAATACTAAATACTCTAAAATAATTTTATCTTACTTTAAAAAAATAAAATTAGTATTTATAAGGCAAAAAGTTGAAAAATTAAAATTGAGTTCAAAATACACCTAAACTTTTAGAGAAAAAAATATTCTTAAGTAAAGTACACCTCATTTTGAGTTTATTGTAAAACTTGGATATGGGCTTGATTCATCAAGAATTATTATTTCTAACTCATGAGTTATGTCCAATCTACAAAATATTAATAGTATCTTCTATAAGTTTGTTTTTTGACAAATCTAAATAATTTTCTCAATTCAAAAATTTAGATTTACAACCACTATATTTATGTTTAATTCTTGATTTATAGTGGCTAATCAAAGATTAATAATAAAAGAAATTAATTCTAATTATTACTAAAATTAATTTTTTAACTTTAGAATCCACTATAAAAAAAGGTGAAGGAATAGCATCACTCGTTTTTTTTTTACCCCCGATTTTTACAATCTTTTACTCTCCTCATTTTAATGTTTTCCCTATCTTTTTATGCTTTATTTTTCTCTTTTAAATCTAGAGCTTATATTTACTTTATTAAAAAATAATTGAGTCATTTTATTTTGATTTAAAGACTTTATTTAAAACTACTTTTAAACTAAAACTGTTGTGGTGAATTAATCTTTTGGTAACTTATATAGTAAACACCCTAGTTACACCAAAGAAAAACAATTAAGTTTTTATCATAAATTATTCATCTTTGACATCAACCAAAAAGTTTAATTATTTGAAAGTACTTCAATAAATAAGTACTTTTTTATTTTAATTTAAATATTGATATTTTTATTATTTATATACATGCTTAATTTAAATATTGATATTTTTATTATTTATATACATGCTAAGACTTTAAGTTGATATCAATTATAAATTTTAATATATATTTAATACAGATGGTAGAATTTTATTATTATAATTGTATTAAAACTATTTTTTATATAAATTTTTATCTTGCATGCTTTTAGATTTAAACTTGTATGAATTCTATCTTTCATTAAAATATCTTTCATGTTTTAAATGCACTAAAAACTAAATATCATTTCTTGCTTAGTAATTCTATACATTTACAATCAATGAGAATAAAAAATAAAGAAAAAGGAAGTGTCTTCTCTTGAAGAAATCCAAATGATAATGAACTTGCTAAATCTCGTTTCTATGAGGTTTGAAACTTGGACATGGATGATGAGAAATGATTTACATTACATAGTTAATGTTTCTGTTTAGCTGCCTTGCGAATTGAGAGATTGACGGTCAAAACGTGGATGTCACCTGTAGGCCATCCAACTTGTGTTTTGCGAGTTACAATGCAAACTCGTACTCAGATTTGATCAAGTTGCTAGGAGACAGGTAAAAAGAAAAGGTTAAAAATCAGTTACAATCCTCGCCATGTTAACTAATTTCACATCAAAGACAGCGAACTAAACACCACGATTGCTACTAAAGAAAGGCCCACGTTAGCAATGACTGCTAGGGCACTTGAACGAGGAGAGGTTGCAGGAGGAGGGGAGGCAGGTTTGGTCACGGCAGGCAGTGGTGGGTCGACAATATCTGCAACATCCAAGGCTGGTGTCGGGGAACTTGCTGGGGGCTGTGTTTCTTCAGGAACTGTCTTCAGCAGACTACCAGCTTCAGCTGGAATGATGCTGTATGAGCTCTCGGGCATGGAATCAGAAGAACAGGGATTTCCTGCAAGGGATCAATGTAATATGTTAGTGTACAAACTTGTGAACTGAAGACTAGGCATTATTGTTCATTAGTACGAAATAGCGCAAGAAATTATGGTTTTGGCGATTCTATACTTAAATATCTGCTTGCAGTTGCTGGGTACTCGGTTATGATTCCATCAACGCCAATCCCAGAGGTGTAAGTTGCAATCTCTATTGTAGGATCCGCAAAGTAATCGAATGCAAGGGTAACAAATTCATTCCTTAGAACTGTGACATATACTGAGATATTCGCAGCATGCATTTCATTTACGACTTTGGTTGTTGCTGTAGTGAAGCCATCACTGGTGGGCACGATGGAAAATCGTGGCAGGGTTACTGCATCTGCATATTTTTTTATCTCGCCCACTGGTGTCTTGGGTGCATCACCGATTTCATCTTTAAGATATAGTACTCTACTGTATGCTGGGACATTCTGAAACTTCGACAACACTGAAGTGTCGTCTGATTGGATTAGGACTTTTTGAGTGGATTGCTTGTCAAATGTGGCATTGCCCAAGGCAGTGTTAACAGCAGATACTATGTCAAGACCCTTCTGTGATGCTAGGTAAGCGGCATTCTGAAGACCAGTGATGTGCGTTAGAAATTTGTTTTGTGGATAGACATTCAACAAATATGTAGTGAATATAAGTATGACAGCAGAATTTCCAGTGAAGTGAATGATTTTGAATATGAAGCTAACACTGCTAGAACACAGTTAAAATTTATGAAAGAAAGAGGCTCACCTCTATGTTGATTAAAATCCCGGTAACTGCCTTTACTTTAGCCAATTCTAGAAATTCAGCAAGACTTAAAAATTTACCCTTGTTCTTGTTTGCAGGGTTTCTTGGCAAGCCACCTTTATTCTCAAAAGGACTTGTCAATTGAGCTGGAATAAGAAAATTTTACTGTCAGGGACTTCAGAAGATTACTTGAAGAAAACTGTTAGCAAATTTATGGATGGTAGAAGAAGGAAAGTTTACGTTGCAAGGTTTGAATATCGCTCCATGAAAGGTCAAATGAAAAAATTCCAGAAGACTGTTGAATTTCAGGGATAGTGGTAGAAAGAGACATAAAGGTAGCTGCAGCAGTTGTATCTCTGGTAACATCCACCGAATCCAAGCAGAAAGCCACTCCATCCTTTGACATTTGAACAGAGCAATCTATTATGTCAGCTCCATCTTCTAATCCTTGCTGATAAGCAAGATCGGTGCTCCCAGCATAAACTCCACTTGCTCCATTGTGAGTTATGATCAAAGCTTGTCCTGCATATACATTTTTTGTGCATCATTAACCAGTTGCTCTGCTATCTATTTTGCTCTTGTGCAGTGTGCGTAGAATATGAAAATAGCATGTACCTTTTGTAGGTTTGATATCAGGGTACTGAGCAAAACATGCTGCATAAGAAAAATAAAATCTGGAGGGTTAGGTAAGGTTGTATTCCATGCATGTTTATCTTGACAGTAAATTAAGATGCTTTCTAAGAAAACTTAGAATGCAAAATCCTTTCTTTTAATGTTGTTTTTATCTGGGAGAAAATGAAAAGCGGAGAAGGCATGAGAATATATAGACTTACCAACAGCTTCTGATGCTGTAGGAGGAAAATCTGTAATCAATCCATCAACAGAAAACTGAGAATTATCAATGAATTGCAGATACTCGGCCGATGGATCATAACTATAATTATAACTTGTAGTGAAGTCGTTCGCGAAGCCAGAAGCATATACTTCAAGACCCAGTTTATGAGCATCATTTACTAGACTAGTGGGAGCATCGAGATAATTAGCCGTATTAACAGGCCATATGTAATCTTTTGGGACAACAATCCCGGAAGCGAATTTCTTGATTGTGGCAAGATTTCCCAATATTGAACCATAAGTTTGATTGCTTGTCGGTTCAGTTGCCTTTTTGTCCAGGAACACAAAGATGAGCTTGGTCTTAGCCTTTTTCACCAATCCATTCATTCTCTTTAAGAAACCAATCTCAGGAGAAGATATGTAATTTACACCCTGCAGTCTCGTTGCCTTTTGAATGTAATTTGTGACACTCAGTTTGTTTTCCGTATAGAACGCATCGTACTGCAAACCAAGAGCATATAGAAAGCTAAGGCATTAGCACATTCTAAAATGTTAAATAGGAATTGGATGCATGTAGATTTCTGGGCATGACACTCGATGACACTGCAGATCTTGAAATGAGAATTCAAACAAAGTTGTTATCAGAAACATCTACAGAAAGAGAGATGGACACCTGAACATTCAACCAAAATGCTGGGGGATTGGAATTTCTGACATCGTCAACAGTAGACATGGGCAGCATCCCGTCGAATGCACTCGGCCGAGAGAATATATTTTGCACCACTGCATACGAGCCAACGCCGAAGAGGAATTTTAGTCATTTTAAGGCACAGAGTAATTTGCAGAAGCTTATTTACCCTTTCCAAGCCATGGATTCTTTCTTATGCATAATCTTATTCTTTCTTATATGCCTATTTACCATTCCTAACTTTTCTTGGAAGACATGGTATCTGGATTTCAAGAAGATTACGAGAACACAAGAATATCTCTCTATAAAACAAAGATTTAGTTTCTGAGACTTACAAGATACATTGGCAAGGAGCTGATCAGCTGTAAAATCTAATGCGAACCACCCAGTAAGATCCTGCCCATTTACCTTGTAAGTTTTTGATCCCTTTTCAAATAACATTGCTATATTTGTTGTGTTGTCAAGCCTGATGTCTCCCTGGCAAATCCCAACCCCATCTTTTGTTAGTTGTAAATTGCAGAGCACAACCACATCATGGACGCTTGTCCCAAGCGCCATTTGATTTGCAAAGTCACTGGATTCAGGGAAAAGCCCCGAGAACCCTCCGCGGGCTATCACAGAAGGTCGCTCGCCTGCATGCACGATGCACAATTGTGTTGTCTTATCTCAGACAGATTCCAGTTGGTTTCTAAAATATATGCCAAAAAAATAAATAAATGCAGCTACCATTTAGTGTTAGCCATTTCTTGGAAGCAGATTCTGAATTCGCCAATGTTGCATGGATAACAAAGGAAACTAAAAGCAGATACTTGATCATTGTCTTCTAATCCCGTTAGAATAAGGGTCAAACAAATTCAACGGGCCAAGGATAATAAAACTTGAAAAGAGAAGGAACTTGCTTAGAATCTTTTAGAGATTATGCTTAGACAACGAGAAACGTTAGCTAGTTCCCTTGCAAGTTCCAGTTAAGAATGAAGCTCTTCAAGGGGATGGAATGGAAAACTCAAAAAGAAAAGGGAAAAAGAAGAGAGGAATTAGTATGACAATTAAAGTAATGACAAGGATTCAATGTTCTTTTTTTAGTTTTGCTAAATTAACTCCAACGCGTTTTAATCGCATTAATGGCTGGCGTGAACAGTTTTGCTGTCTTGTTATAATGGTTTTATTTATGAACTTGAGAGTTATTTACTATTTCTGATTCCTAGTTTTTAGTTTAGAACCCTTTTGCAGTTGATTTATATCTCTCTTTCGCGGCAAAGATGACAGCTAAAAACTTAAGACTTGACTGTTTTTTGAGACCCTTTCTGATTTAATGTGTTTATCTCAAGGGCTTGTTCTGTCTTCCATTGAAATTCATAAGTTTGATTGCGACGAGGATCACATAAAACTCCCACAAAAAATGTTCTTTTCAAGGCTAGTTGATAGGTTGGGAGGTTTAGAAGGGAGCACAAAACACTTGCAGAACAAATAATCTATTGTGTTTAAGGGACATTTCAATATTTAAGTTTGTTGGCATATAAGGAACGAAGCCTTAGAAGATTGTTTTGTGCATGTTTAAAGAGACTAAAGAGGATAATTGCAATTACAAAGGATGGAGTTTAATCAATTAGATTCAGGTTTATTTTTTAAAAATTATCAATTCAAATCTTTTGTCTCATGTCCTTATAAGGTTATCAATTTTATTTCGTTGCACTCAAAATAACCAAAACATTTCATATCAATTCAAAAAAGAAACAAAATAGAACAATTTTCATCTTATTTTAAACTCAGTTTATTCTAGAATTCCATATATTCTATTTCAATCTTGAAAAGCCATTAAATCCAATTGAACTTAGTTCAATTTAATTAATTTAATCATCCAAATATAAAAAGTTCTTTTTCATTACTATTTTTAATAACAATGATATTAATAAAAAATTTAAAATTATTATTATTATTTTTATTGACAATGATATTAATTTTTTAAAATTAGATTTATCACTAATATATATAATTTATATTCATGTTGTTGTTTTTTCATGTTTATACTTTGTAAAAATTTGAACAAAACAAGGGATGTTTTAGATCCCATTAGCATTAATAACATTGACCTAACTTTATATTTAAGATATTTGTGTTAAAACAATTTACTTTCACAATATTTTGATATTTTGTTTAAGTTGAATTACTTTAAATTTTGAAATTATAGTTGTATGGCATTGTGTTTGTATTGCATAATTTATAATTAATTTATTTTAAATTTGAATTATGTTTGTTGAATATATACAACCCCAAAATGGCATGTCGACACACTCCAAAACTGAAATATTTCATTTCAATTGAAAAAACAAAACATCTATCGAAATGAAATCGACAACCTTGGTCCTAAGATATATGGGCAAGGTGATCTAGGATGAAGCTCATATATCTATTAGATTAGACTTGGAGAAGTTTGTAGAGATACGCTGGGCTAAGTCAAATCTTTTTTAATATAAAAAATATTAAGTTAGTGCCGATATTTTTTAAGAAATATAAAAAAAAATAAGATCTGAATTATTAACTTAGATTAAATAAATTTAGTTAATTTAATCATATAATTTCAAAAAGAATTAAATAACATGAAAAAAGTAATAATTAATCATACTTGATAAGAGAAAAAAGAAATTCATCATAGATTTATCATCACTTTGTTTTGAACACTGCTGAACCATCTAAAATAATTTATCGAGCTAAGGAAAATTAATTAAAATAGCATGAGATGAAAATGTTATATTTATATTTAATAATTTTAATTAAGTTAAAAATAAAACTTTTTAAAAAATTTAAATTAATAAAAAGATAAGGGAAAATCCCTTTGTTACATCAAAGAATTACCAAGCATACATACAATTTTATTATTGACAACATGCATCTCAAATTGGCTAGCTGGAAGGCGAATAAATTTATCGCTAGCAGGTGGGATTACTTTGTGCAGATCAGTGCTTGCAAAAACTCCTTTATTTATATCCTTTGCAAGCTGCATTACTCCATAAATTAATTTGCAGCAAGACTGAAAGAATTTGCCGACGATTTACTTGGGCTGATAGTGAAGGAAGGCGAGGCAGACACCTTATCAAATGGAAGGCAATTAGCAAGCCAAATGAGGAAGAAGGGCTAGGCATCTACTGTGATCTGTGTACCATGAACAAAGCATTTACCATAAAGTTGGCATGAGGTTTACTTCAAAGATCTGACAGTATGTGGATTCCAGTTCTGCAAATAACTTGTTTAATACCCCACAACCCAGTAATTTATCAATTTAAGTTTTAACATATAGTTTTTCAATGAACTATATTGTTTAATACCTCATAATTCAAATAAATTGCAATTTCAATTTTCATTTCCCATTTTAAGTCAACATAACCTACCAATCAATTTATTCATATTAAAACAACAAGTTTATATCAAGCACTCAACTTTCATAATTCAAATATATTTAGCTACCCTAATTATACTTTTAATAAACCATCTTATATGTCCACTTATCACATAATTTTACTGATTTTTCAGTAACTCTACAACCATACATATAATCGACTACCATAAAAATAGAATTTCTAAAATTAAATTTTTAATTTATTTTAATTGGCTTTCAACAAGCCATATATACATTTAGTTCTTTTATTACTAATATATCATTCCAACACATAAAATACTTAGGTTTTAAATTAATGTCCCACTTCCCTAATGAAAATTCTAATTTCATAGAACCCTGATTAAGGAGAATTCAATCACACCACAAACATAACCCAAATTCTAAATATTATATTTCACATGAATCATAATTATGATTAAACTCATTTTCATCATATTAATTTAGTTTAGACATTATAATATCATTAAGACCTCTCAAATCACAAAATTTATTAAATTTTTATATTTTTATCATTCCAAACATGTGAAAATATTAACTAAACTTATATTAATCTACCTTATAACCATGCACAAACAATCAACACCATTATAATGCTAAAACAATACAACTAATTTACATTTCAATTTTTCCAAAATGTCCCATTAATGGATCACAAATTAAAAACTTATTTATAATAATGATAATTGCATATCCTGACATCATTAAAACATTAAAACTAACATAATTTCATTCATTTTAGCCGAAATTTATAATTCCAACATTTCAATATAATTAGAACAAATCTCATTAACATAAAACAATTAAACTCCTAGTAATCCTCGTTAAAACATTCAACATAAATCTCAAGTATTTTTAAATATAATTAGAACATCACAGGCAAACTAACTTAATTAAATTTTTAAATTGTTCTAAACTAACTATTCAGCTCATTCAAACTCATAATTAATCATAATCTTCATAATTTATTTCTAAAGCATGCTAGTTTCCATACCAAAAATACAAAAATCACCATATAAAATCCAATTCAACAATTTCTCATTCAATTTAAACAGATCTCTTAACCTTCATACATATTACTCATACTCTCAAATAAACCTCTATTCTAATAACAATATCTTAGGTTTTCATATCAATTCCTAAACATCTAGTATCACAAAATCACACGAAATGATATTCACCAATTTTTCCTAAACACACCTTCATCATGTAAATCACGTAATGCAAATAAAAAAAAATTTAAGTATAACTTACTCATACTTACAAATTTAATAACCATGCATTACCACAAATTTCACATTATTGCAATTTTAATTTTCATTTCCTATATTAAGTCAACATAACCTACTAACCAATTTATTCATATTAAAACAACAAATTTATATCAAGTACTCATTTTTTATAATTCAAGTATATTTAGGTACCCTAGGTATATTTTTAATGAAACATCTCATATATCCATAACCAATTCTCAGATAATTCGTTATCACATAATGTTATCAATTTTCCAATACCTCTACAACCATGCATATAACCAACCACCATAAAAATAGAATTTTTAAAATTGAATTTTCAATTTGTTTTAATTGGCTTTCAACAAGTACTATACATTTAGTTTCTTTATTATTAATGTATCATTCCACCACATAAAATACCTAGGTTTTAAATCAATGTATCACTTAATGAAAGTTCTAATTGCATATAACCCCCATCAATTAGGAAGAATTCAATCACACCCCAAACATAACCTAAATTCTAGGTATTATATTTCACATCATAATTATTATAAACTCATTTCCATCGTATTAATCTATTTTAAACATCATAATATCATTAAGACCTCTCAAATCATACTATTTATTAAATTTCTACATTTTCATCATTCCAAACATGTGAAAATATTATCTAAACTTGTATTACTCTATATTATAACCATGCACAAACAATTCTAAATGTTTTCAATATCATTATAATACCAAAACAACACAATTAATTTACATTTCAGTCCTTCTAAAATCTTCAATTAATGCTTCGCAAATCAAAAACCAATTTACAATAATGATAATCACATATCCTTATATCATTAAAACATCAAAACTAACATAATTTCATCTAATTTAGCCAAAATCCATAAGTCCAACATTTCAATATAATTAGAACAAATCCCATTAACACAAAACAATTAAACACTTAGTAATCCTCATTAAAACATTCAATACAAATCTCAAGCATTTTTAAATATAATTAGAACATCACAAGCAAACCAACTTAGTTAAATTTTCAAATTGCTCTAAACTAATTATTCAGCCCATTCAAATGAAACTCATACTTAATCATAATCTTCATAATTTATTTCTTAAGCATGCAAATTTCTATACCAAAAATATCAAATCACCACACACAATCCAATTCAATAATTTCTCATATAATTTAAACAGATATCATAATTTTTATACACATAACTCATACTCTCAAGCAAAGCTCTACTTTAATAACAATATTTTAAGCTTTCATATTAATTCCTAAACACCCAATATCACAAAATCACACAAAATGATATTCATCAATTTTTTCCTAACACACCTTAATCATGCAAGCATGACACGATGAAAAGATTGATGTCTTCTCCCAAGTGCAGGAGTGTCGAAGTAATAAATAACCCGGCAAGACCGGGGTCGAACCACAGGGAGGTTAATTATACAAATTATAAACAACAATTATAAAACAACAATAACAACAACAACAATAGTAATAATACTAGTAGTAGTAGTAGTAGTAGTAGTAATAATAATAATAATAATAATAATAAAGAAAGAGAAGAAGAAGAAGATGATGAGAACTTGGAGATGGAAAATTAATGTAAGGATTAAACAATAATAATAACAAATGTCAAGGTTAGAGGTTCCACTAATGGTATATCAAACAAGTATAGTATAAACTCTTATTATTGAATTGGAAACCACACACAAAGGAGGTTCCAATCAGATTATATATTGTTAACATGATTACATTAGTCATCTTATTCAATTAATGCTAATACTTGTAAATCTCGTCAAGCATTCATGATTATAACTTATGTTAACAACAAATCAAGTTCCTTTCATAGCTCAGGTGTCGGTTATACCATACATTATGGGCTATGAAAGTGCCAAACATTTGTTGTACCAAGTGTTATGTAACATAAATCAAGATTAGTCATTTAACAAGCAAAGTATTAAAGAGTGAACAAGATAGCAAATATAAAACATGTTAGTATCAAACATTAAAGTCCATATTAAGTTTACATTATACTTATTCTTACACCATTAGTGTAACCTTTTCACCTTGACATAATTAACTTAGCTAGACATAATGAAAGAAAGCAAAATAGATAAACAAAATAAGAACATAAAAGTTAACTAAGTAAAGGAAAGGAAATGAAAGGCATAAACTTAATATTAATGAAAACAAAGCATAAAAAATACAAAGAGAGAAAGGAAGAGCATGATCTTGATCTGGAAATCAAGATGCCTAAATGCATGGCAAATGCCTCCTTTTATAGGCCAAAAATGGGAACTATTGATTTGATGACTAATTGATAAGTGGGTGACCAACTTTTGACTTGGTGACAATCCTTATCTTCTCTTGTCTGCCCAAAACGTCATTGATAACGTCAAAATTGGAGCCAGTTGTAAACATGAAAGTTGTAGGCAATTGTCTCAGCTTTCTTGTGTAAAAATTTCAGCTCATTTGGACTTCTAGAACTCTAGATATGGCCAAAATACCGAACAGTGCTCGGGCTGGAAGACAGATTCGGGCTTCTTTGTTGTTGCTACAATTTGGACTTGATAATGGCCTTTTTTGATCTTGGGCTCCATATGAAAGTTGTAGGCCTATGTCTTACCTTTCCATCCATATAAATTGGACCTAAATCTGAGATCTGTAGCTCCAGATATGACCCAATTACCGAACAGTGTTCCGGTTTGGATTGCACCGACATCTCTTTTCTAAGTTTGGCCATCTCTTTATCCTTGCAATTTAAGTTCTTCAAGTCATCAATCAATCCTTTCATTTATGTGATAGGCCTGCATTAAAAATAGACATTTACCATAAATTATAGGTATCTTATATTATTAGATACATTATTATAAAACATATTTTATTTAAGGAGTTATTGATATTTCAAGTGCAAAATGATGATATAAAACCATGATAAAAATGCACTTTTAAGTACTAATCAAAGCACATGATGAAAATTAAAACTTTTTTCTATGCATAATTTACTCATACTTTCAAATTTAATAATCATACACTACCATAAATGTAATCTAATTTTTCCTTCCCTCCAAAAAGTTTTTATATTGCTGGCCCTAGAGGTGTTGATCTTTTATTGACTAAGTTCAATTTCTTTCTTGATTTCATCTTATTTACCACATATTTAATGTTCTTTAAGTCAAAAAATCTTTTTGACAAAATACTCTTTTCCTCAAACTTAAATTAAAAAAACCCTAGAACCTGTGAACTTGAGGTTTCTAATTTTTATAAAATAATTCAATTCAAGTTATTAACATGTATTATTTACACCCGATAACTATAATAAAAAATCTAATTCATATTTCAATACACGAATACTATAAATCTTTAGAATGTAGAATTTGAGGATTTTCTCCTCTTTCCCCCAAACAAGATAAAATAAACATCAAAGAAAGAGAAAAATCTTTTTTCTTATTCTTCACATGTTTAAACTCTATCTCTAAGTTCTAAACTATCATTCTTCTTCCTAACCCACTAATTACCATTAATTATTAACATCAAATTCTTCTTAGTAACCTCACTGTCCTTGTCATTAACTCACTCTCTTATAAACAATTAAGAGAAGAAGAATGATAAAGAGAAATGTTGCATCATCCTTTTCTTTTGCTATTGAAATTTTCACTCGACATATAAGAAAAGGGGGGAGGGGTTGTTTGTATCTTATTTGCAAAACTATCATTGTTTTCTATATAATTACAAAACTATCACTCCTTTGATTTTTAACATGAATAGTTTTTGCAAAGCCCTAACTATAAAATCTTTTTGTATATAAATTTATTCTCATTTCATCTATAATCAATAATATTCTTTTAGGATATTTACTCGTAACTACTATAATTCTTCTCTTAATTTATACCATTTTCAATTTAAAGATTCCAAGACTAAATATGGAGTTTATACCAATAGTCAACCCGCATATCAATAAATATATTTAATCAATTATTATGATTTTTACCATATCATTTTACCAATTTTAGACTAGGATTTAAATGTTACTTCCTGTAATTTTACTTAGCCACCAATATTTTTACACGCTGTTTTATTACTTAATTTTATTTTTATTTTTTTAAACCAGCTCACTGGGAACACCCCTTAATCATAACCTTTATTTTTGGGTCAAAAATACCATTGTTAAAAATAGATTTTACTAATTTTTGATTGAGATTTATAATTTTTAGGTGTTTTAGGTCAAAATAGATTAGAAATTAGGTTTTAGGATAAGAAAAGCGAAGCCTTAATTTTCAACTATCTTTGTGGTTGTTGGATTCTAGGCATACAAATAACGTTTCATCTATTTTTTTTAAAAAAAATAAACAAATAACATGTTATTTAAAAAAAAAAAAATAAACAAATAACATGTTATTTATCTGATTTAAAAGAAAAAATTGAGCTTCTCTACATGGGCCTCACCTAGTTAACCTTCATGTTTGGGCTTAGTTTAAAGACTCAGGCCTAACACACTAGGCTAATAAGCCTGTGTACTTGGCCCTTTTTTTTTCGGCCAAATGATACTAACTTTCTTAAGAATTAAATAATTTAGAATATAATATATATAATTTCTTTTAAATTATTAGATTATCTAATAATTATTTTTATATGTTATTTTATTTTATTTATTTATTTATTTATTACTTTGTTCTCAAGCAAATTTTTTAAAAAAATATTTTAATAGGTTTATTTAGCGTGATGGATAATTTTTTCTATCATATAATTAAATAAATAAATAAAACTTGTTAAACTCGATGCGATCCATCACCTAGATTGTGAATTTAACAGGCTAACCCATATCCATTTGATATGTCGTCGCCTTAATATTAAAAATACAATTCACCTTAAAATTTGTTTCAAGTCAATCCAAGTCTTTACCAATTTTTTGGATTGGCTATGTACTTGCCAAGTTGATTGTGTTATATCATATCAATCTTTACATGACTTAGTTTAAAACCTAGACTAAACAATAATTCGAGTATAAGACAAGTTTAGTTATGATAACACATGAGTGTTGTATTATTATTATTATTATCATTATCTTTTATTTATATTTTCTAGACATGATATCACCTTAGTTTTTGCTACATTTCTTTTAAAATGTCACCTCCATAAATTTTGCATCTATATTTGGTACAAGAAATAAGAACTTAACCAGTTTTCTATAAATTTTTCATTATCCTAAGATTTTTCAATTCTTGTGTCCCTTCCCCCTTTCTTGATGTTTCTTGTGCTAATTACCACAAGATTTTGCTTATAATTGATGTCAATCTAGGAAATAGATAGAAACTTGAAATGTTATTTCAAAAGTTGAAGGTGAAAATATATGCCCAAATCATATATGAGGTTGTATAACAAATAGCTATAAAACTAGACATCCTAAGTTTATTTTTAAAAACATGATGTTTTTATGTTTTTGTTTTCAAGTTTGTTTAAATCCTAGGTTAATTTAAGTTTCAAAGAGTCAAGCTATTTAGATATCTGGGTTTGAATAAATACATATAAGTGTTAATTTCTATTGATTCACTGTTACTTGTATGAAGGAGCTAGGTAGTTTTTGTCCAATTCTAAACACATGAAGGCCAAGATAATTGGTTTTCTTGTCATTCTAATATCTTACTATATTTATTGCCTTTTTGATAACTAATATATTTTATAGATACTTCACTTATAGAACTGTGTAGAAGTTTATTGTTAAGAATCAACCTTGATCGCTTGTTAATATTCTTCAACTTCTCTATGATGTTATATATAGTTTATTGAGAGGTATATTAGCGTGAAGAATGTTATTGGCATTCTGCAGGTTGATTTGTGTTCCACCATGAGTTGTATATTTTTTTAAATAAAAAACCTTAATATATAGGTTATTTTAATATGTTTCTTTACATAAAAAAATTAAAATGTAAATAAAAAAGCTTATCTAGATGTCTAATTAAAAAAATTGATAATCATCTAAATAAATAAATAATCATTAACAATAATTAAAAAAGAAACTAAATAAATTAAAAAATAGTTGTAAATCAAGATATTTGATTTTGCAAAATAAAACATTTACCATTTATATCTATTGATTTCTTTTAATTAAAATCAATAAAAAAATAATAGAAATATAAACACATATGAAATTGAGTGAGTAAAATAAAAAGGAAATTTTTTTTATGCAAGACCGGACATATTAGAAATATTATTAAAAATTAACTATTTTTTTATAAAATAAAGCTTATCTATATAAAATAAAAAATATTTAAAAGTTAAATACAATACAAAATAACTTTTAAAAAAACCTATATCCAAAAAAAGCCTACAAAACTCATAGTCTAAATCATAATATTAAGATAAATCTATAGAAAAAATTAAAAAAAAAAAACCATAAAATTGAAGATAAACCATGTGAAAAAGATGAAATTGCCTGTGAATACTTGCCTCTCTCTTTTTTTTTAATTCTAAGAAGAAGAAGAGTTATTTTATTCTTTTACTAAAAAAACAAAAAGATAAAAATACACTTGTCTAACCGTTCAATAATTTTTTAATCTAGAAGTAAATAAATAATTTAATCATTTAAAAAAGTTCGAAAGACAAATAACTTTTGATAATCTTTTTAATGACCAATTAATTATTTAAAAAAATCAAATTATCCTCAAAACTAAAATATCCTACTTTTTTTTTCTCTTTTCACAATTTATATTCAAATATTTTTTTATAATTTTATTTAAATGATGTTTAAATAATTATTAAAATATATTATTTTCAAATAATATTAGTGATTTTCATAGCTATTTTAAAAATAGTTTTTTGAATGCATTGTTTTCTAAATGCACGTGAGATATTTATTTTTAATTTTTTATTATAAATGTTTTTATAGAATTATTCTTGACATTATTATTGTTAATTTTTTTAATACATTCGGTCTAGAATTATGATTTATTATTTTATTTTAATAAAACTTTGATATTTTTTAAATCCAAATAAAAAAATTTGGTAAAAAAACAGATTAATAAGTAAAAAAGATATTTATTAAAAAGATATCTTTTTCTATCATTGTTTTAATTTATTAGAATTTTTTTAGATATTGATTTTAATTTCTTACCATTTATTTTATATAAATGGAAAACATAACTAATAAAATTTATTTATTCTATGAAAAATACGTTAATACAAAACTATACTAGCAATTTCATTTTTTTCAATGATTAATTTTTTATATTTATGCGGTTAAAACTCCTTTTTTGTTTTTATATAATTAAATAAAAGGATTTTTAAAGAACGCCCCGTATTACAAGATAAAAAATCATATATATATATATTACTTTAGCCTTTAATTATCATCAGCAACACGTTTAAGACCTGCTAATTCACCTCCTTGTCACTTTATTTTATTAAATATATGTAACAACTTTCCAATTCTTAATTAAAATTTCTTCCCTAAACTGCGGAAGCGGTACAGATGCATTCATCGGCGTCAGCAGCTCAAACATTTAATCGCCAGTGAGGCAAGCTCCAACGCCTAAAAATAAACTCACCCACATCTAATTAAGATCCCTTTCTTCTCTTTGGCGATCTCAACAGAGAGACTAGAGAAACCTAAATTTGAAAAAATAAAATAAAAAAAGGAGGAAAGAAAGAAAGAAGAAAAGGAGGAACAGAGCAATCTCTTAACACGAAACCGAACAGAGTTTTAGAAAGATAGAGAGAAATTCAATTTAAAAAAAAAAATCGTAGAAAGAGTGAGAGAGATGAAGATCACGGCCCTATTGGTATTGAAGTGCAACCCCGAGGGATCGGATCCGGTTATTTTAGCAAACGCGATGGATGTGAGTCATTTCGGATATTTCCAACGTTCTAGCGTTAAGGAATTCATATTTTTCGTCGGTCGAACCGTAGCTAAACGGACCCCACCCGGCCAACGCCAATCAGTCCAGCACGAAGGTTGGTTTCAATATATTCTCTCTCTTATTATTTTTTTTTTTTTTAAGATCTCAATGTTTGTCATCTCCTTTTCTCGTTCAGCTTTTCATCGAATTGGTGGTTTATTTTTTTTTTAAAAAAAAAAACAAAATTTAGATTGATGTATGGATCCAGTTTTGATGTCTAATTGTGTAATTTCGTTAGTATCTGTGGTGATTTTTGGGATCTTGTGATCAAGATAACTGAATTGAATTATGTAGAGTACAAAGTGCATACTTATAACCGAAATGGACTATGCGCGTTGGGATTTATGGATGATCATTATCCGGTTCGCAGTGCATTTTCCCTTCTCAATCAGGTGATAATACTTGTTTTTGTGGCTTGGATTTTTTCTTATGTTAGGTTGGAAATGCAGCTGTAATTATGATTTTGAGGGACTGTGTTTTGTGCCTCATCAAGACTACGAATTTTGCATGTTATCATGCAAATAGATTGATGATGTTGCTAGGTTTCTTTGTGTTTCTATAATGCAATGATTCCGAGTGACCTTCCAGCATGATAATGTAACTCGATAGGCTTTTTTTTTTTTTTTTTGGAAAGCTGAACTCATTAGGTTATGTGATGGATAACATTTGTTTCTGCCTAAAGTTCATTATATAGTTCATTATATAGGCTGTTTTTTTAGTGCTATTGTATTTGGTGGAATAAATTTAACTGCACTTGCTATGTTATAGGTTTCATTTTAAGATGGTATATTGTAATGTTACAGGTGATTGATGAGTATCAAAAGAATTTTGGTGAATCTTGGAGGGCTGCACAAGCGGATAGCACTCAACCTTGGCCGTATTTGAATGAAGCTTTGACCAAGTTCCAAGTAACTTGACATCTTTATTTATATTTTCTGTTTCATTCTTAATTGAAAAGTATGCTGTAGTTTATCATCAAATCTCATGAATCTCGAGGCTTCTTTTTTTTTAATTTGTCTTTCTAATTTTTAAAATTTTCAGGATCCTGCGGAGGCGGACAAATTGTTAAAAATCCAGAGGGAGTTGGATGAGACAAAAATTATCCTTGTGAGTGGCTGTTGATTACATACGTTTTAGTTTTGCAACTCATTCTTTCCTATTCTCTTTCAGTTAAGATGCCTGGTCAAATCTGTTAACTTTTCTCTTTCCTGTTTCTATTCTTAGCTTTTGGTTGGAGGTATTTTAGTTACATGGTTCTTGCATCTTGGGATTGCTGTTTTGGAACCTTATCAATTAGAAATGAAATACTGCTACAATCAACTTACACTAAAAGCATATTCTTTCTTCTTCTCCATGATATATGCTTCTTTTTTCTTCCTTGGGTTCATATGGCTATTGGTTGACTAAATTGTAATCACATGTTCTTTGGATAGACCCAAGTGTGGGAAACTAACCCCTGGAAATCCAAATTTAACAGCTTACAAACTGAAAAGGGGGTGATTAAGTTGCAGTAGTAGTTACCTGAACTCCATCCCTGGAAAATGCTGGTTCTATGTTGAGTCTGTGGATGGTTATCTCACCCATACTCAGTAGCCTGAATTTGTGATATATCTTAAATCAGTATTACCATACCATTGAACCAAATGGCAGCTTTAATCTCATGTAGACTTGCATAGACCTTTTGCAGAATGTGTTGGTGCAATATGCATAGCATGCACGCTTTGTTTATAAGCCAGGATCTTCCTTGCAGTGTAGCAACTGACATGAGGTTTTCTTGCTGAATACGTTGCATATTTTAATGATTTTGACCTCATAGGCTTGGTGATTCTCAATTTTCAGTCTCAGTTAGCTTGCATTCTGATTTGCCATTGCTTCCTGACATAGGCAATGTAAATGAATTTCTTTTTATTCTTTCACTAGCTGTTGAGACAAACATCATGCCAAAGGACTTAAAAGTAGAAAGTTTAGGCATAGATTACTTTTGGTGATTCATGAGTAATTTACTGAACTTTATCCTTGTAGCTCTCACCTTCCTATGTTAGTCTCGTTGTGACATGTTTGTGTTTATGTTTTGGTACAGCATAAGACCATTGATAGTGTGCTTGCACGAGGTGAGAAACTTGACAGTTTAGTTGAGAAGAGTTCTGATCTGAGTGCTGCATCACAGGTACACATACAAATATGTAAATTACCGTTGTGCTTTTTTCTAGTGTACAGGTATCTGAAAATGTACTTATGCAACTCTTGTATGTGTGTTTATTGGTTTTTTCCTCCTTAATCAGGCTATGCAAGTTTAAGAGTCGTCAGATTTGTGTTTTTGTTGCTTCACTACACCATCATTCCATGTACTAGTATGGTTCACTGCTGAGAAAGTAGTCAGGGTCTTTATAGAGTTTTATTGACAAAAAGGTGTACAACTTTACTACATGACTGTTTATGCTGGGCTTTCCGATAACTAAATAGCATGTTAACTAACATCCTAAAGATATTTGATCATTACATATTTCAAAAGGGCAAAGGACCTTTCGGAGGAAAATTGGATACAATAATTTTTAGCCTGGGGAATTGCTAGGACTTCCATTAATCACATGCTGCTTGAACTTGCATTTGTCATACTTGTCACATTTTCATTATGGTCTGTGCAGCTGCAGTTAGTTTTGTCTCTGAAAAGAAATTTTATGGTGATTTATGAATGCAGCATTTAGTTTTCCTATTGGCTTCTAAAAAATTTGACCTGGTGTTCTGTTGTTTTCACTTCTTAGCAATTTGGATGCTGCATTTTGAAAGTCTACATTATTAGCTTGTGTTTTTTTTTTTTTTTCCTTAAATGGAATCCTATATTCTTCAATGTTGGAAAAATGATTCTGGGATTGAGAGCCTTTATAAAATTTCCCCTTTCCTTCACTTCCTCTGGCAATGAATAGACCATTGGTAATTAAAAGCAGGAAAACTTAGCCGGCTGAGTCCAGATTATCAAACAGTTCGAAAGGGTGATGTTGTACTTCTTTTAGAAACCTTTGATTTGTGTTTTTCTTTTTCTTAAAAACCAAAATACAGAACTGTTTTTGCTTTGACCTTATTTATCTGCTTATGCTCTCTATCCATAATCTCTTAGTGGCTGATCTACTTCCTATAATCCCAGACTGCAAGGAAATCAAATCTATGAGTTACCGTTTCAAAATGGAACTTTAGCACTTCTGTTAATTTTCAAGTCTTGAATTCAGCAACGTTTTTTTTAATTGCACCTTCTGGAGCTTAACGCATAAACTTTGGTTGACTGTCGAAACAGATGTTCTACAAGCAGGCGAAGAAAACCAATCAATGTTGTACCATACTGTAGGCTTTCAAGGGAAGCATCCCAACGCAAGGGCTTCTCATTTCATTTGTCGTGGTGTTGAAGAAGCGGGTGGATGGCCAAATTGTGATTGTAACATCATTCATCAGTTGTTTGTGGCAGAGTTGTGGGATTTCTCCTTTCTGGATATTTGTCTCTGGAATCAAAAAGAAAGGAAACCAGATATTGACGAATGAGTTTCTTATTAGAGCTTTGTATCCTTCGTGTTGCCTAGCAAATATCAATAGTTCTCATACGCATGAGTGTTGCATGCATTTCTCTAGCGTTTCTATCATAGAATTCAATATATAATTTGTTTCAATCATGGAAGTTAATTTTTGTTACCGAACGTAACTCAATTTATTCGACCGAATTTTACCATGTTGAATAAGAGATGATGCACGAAACATGCGTAATATAAGTTTGCAGTCACCTATGCCACAAACGTTCATTGTCTTTTGCTCGCTGTTATAGATTTTTCCCATCAGTTTTAGGAATTAGAAACTAATGTTGTGTTGTGACGGTCTGACATCTTAGAGATCTTTAGGACTAGACATTGATTTGCTGAAATGCAGGAAAGTTGAGAATTAGAAGTAGAGAAAGAAGCTAATAATTAGTAAAAAAGCTTACGAGAAGAGAGAAACTTAGAGGAGGAATAATGTATTGTAATGTCAATAAGATTTCATATAAATAATAAAGCCCTGGTTAGAATCAATTCAGTTTAAAACCCACTAACTAATAAAAGTCCAACAAAAGAAATAATAAAACTAAATATAATTCAATAACTTGAGTTTGGTTGTGCCCAATCTCCCAACTAAGAAGTAATGGGTTTGGTTATTCTCCACCATCTTTATCTATATTGTACGTGTGTAGTGTCACGAGAAGCATCCTACGTTGTGATAATTATCTTACAGGATCAAGGTTATCAGGATAAATGTGGGTGGAAAGTATAAATGTGAATGGAAAGGATAAGGTATTAGTGTAAAAAAAAAAAAACAAAGAGAGGCGGCACTATATAATAGAAAACAAATAAAACGTAGCAAAATATGTATATAATAATAAATTATCTATAATCAAGAAATAGAATCAGATTTCTTATCAGTCTTCTTCTCTCTCTTTTTTTTTTCAATTAATGTATTTTATGAATTCATTTTTTTTTCTCAACTTCAATTGCAACTACATAAAAAAAAATTATGTTTTTTTTATTATATTTGTTATTTTATTTTATTTTTTAATTTTTTTTCTTGATAATTTTATGAATGTTAATGTAGGATTTTTTTCATATGAGATCAATTTTTAGTTGATTTATTTATAGAATTTTCAAATAGATTTAATTATTTAATTATTTTCTAGTTTTGTTAAATAGATTTTTTACAAATATATTTTTAAATAATCAACAACATAATTACATACGGTATTTGTATCATTTATATGATAAGTTTTCTAAGGAAAATACCAACAGAATGAAGAGGGTAAAATTGTTTTAACACGTTTTTCTTGTCAGTAAATCCATATGTAATAATATTTTTTTTATTATCGATGGATTTATTGATAGATAAAAAATTATTAATAAAATATTCATCGATAGAGCATTTTCATCTATAATCTCATCGGTAAATTAATTACCAACGAAATGATAATACAAATACAGACAAAAAATTATATCGGTAAATATAAGAATTATGGTAGTATTATATAGTGAGTGTTATATTATGATTTTTTTATACGTTGTCCTAATCAAAGGTAACAAATTGGTCAATAGTGGATATAACATTAATTATATGAAGATATTTAAATAATCATGAGAGAATTCATCATTTTAGGTGAATTAAAAAAATTATTTGTTCTCAGATAATATTGAGAAACTAGTCACTGAAAGAATAAGTTAAATCACTTATAACTTCCCTAATATTTGGAAGGTCATAACAAGTTACTAGACATTGTATTTGATTTTCAAATATAAATCAATCAATTATTGAATTGATAATAAATTAATTTATTCAATGTATTTAATTTTATTTTATTTAGGATTGTGAATCATAATGGGTCACACACATATAAAAACTATTTGTTATAATTAAAATGAGATAAGTAATTAAGTGTGACTTGATTGTAAATAAATTTTAAAAATTAAAAATTATCACATAATTAATATAAGAGTTGCAATACTAAATTTAAAAATAATCAAATAAGGACTCGATTGAATAAATTTTTAAAATTAATCTAAAACAATGTAGGTAATATTATTTAAGGGAAAATTAATAATTTGTTTTTTATATGATTTTTAGGTTTTTTTTATAAACAAAATTATATGCCTCTTATTTCCTACGAGTAGTGATGGGTGACTAGAGTACACTACATGAACACCTAAAATACAAAATAAAAGAGTTGACACTCTAATGTTTAGAGATTTCTCTCTGATAGTTTGTGTGAATTACTGTTAGAGATGGGGTATTTAATTGTCTTGTGATTTGCAATAATTCAGTTTTAAAATAAATATTTGAAACTGAAAAAAATATCTAATTTTTATTTAATCTTCATATAAATTTTAAATTATTCTAGATTTATCTAACTAAATCCTTAATATTTTCAAAGAATTTTTAAATTTATAATTTTTACTACATATATACATTTTAAAAAAAAAAAAAAAACCCTAACACTAGGATCCAACCAGCAAGTAACCATCCCTTGCTCCCAGCAAGTTGACTATGACCATTTGATGACAAACTGCAGTCAAGAACTCAAGACGTACTGAAAATCTAGCAAACATATATATATATATAATTTGTTTGAAAAAATTATTTACATGAAGGCGACTGTGTGTTAAAAAGATTCACTCAGATGTAGAAGTTGAGATCTCTCGAGGGTATCTGCGATTTTACTTTTAAATTCTCATAATTCGATCTTAATCCTACCATTGATATGGCTCCTACATGGAAAATTCAACGGTCAATATGGTCTTAAAACGATACCAAAGTCAACCTTTTTCGGACCCCTCAATGTCATTGCCAGCTGGAATTTTGGCACCGACAATACGTGTGCCCAAAAGCCATGATTAAACATTCCTTTTTCTTAAGAAGAAAGCGATGTAAAGTTTAATGATGTTGAATCTTCCAGCTTTCCCCAGACAAAAGAGGAACTGTTGTCAAGTTTTGACTTCCTTATCTATATAAATTATGTATTTAAGATTTATTTCTACACGAAACACGGGTTCCTTTGTTTAAATGATTTGATTTATTTCTGTGATTTAAAAATATTTTAAAAAAATTAAATTTTTTTATTTTTTTATGTATTTCTAATTAATATATTTTTAGTATTTTTAAATAATTTTGATATACTAAAACAAAAACTAATTTTTTTAAATAAATTATTAACATATATTTTGACATAAAAAGTTATTTATAAAATAACCATAGTAATATTTTGAAACAAGTTAAACTATTTATATTATAAATTTAAAAATATTTAATAAATATATATAAATATATATATATATATATATATATAAACTACCATAATACTATAAACAAATATTTTAAAACTGAAAAAAAAAAAAAAGAAGAAGAAGAAGAAGGAAAGAAGTCCAATTACCATTGACAAAGGCCACCATTGAACCCCATATTTCAAAAGTAAAAAACCCAGATAGATAAAAATCAAAGCATCAGCCATATTTCTTTATTTTTATTATTCTTTATTTTTTTGTAATTTATTATCACTGATGCGGTGATTTTTAGCTTGCCTCTCCCTCCCTGCCACATGGTGAAAGTTCCTCTGGGCGCTGACTATTGACTCTCTTGAGTACATAGAATAAAATAAAATTATTACATTGCATTTTTATTACATTCTCGCTGCTTATTAAAAAAACAGTGACGCAAACTCCCTCAAATAATAATAATAAAAAAAAATAACCCACAGACAAAACAGAAAGGATTAGTAGATTCATTTTCCTTGATTCAGCCTCAGCTATCAATCAGTGTATCCGCGTTAACTATAGATAGATCATCATTAGATCTCTCTCACTTTCTCTCAAGACATAGAAGCTGACAACAACAAGCATACTGTGTACTTGATACGAGAAAGAGAAGATGTCAAGGAGATCAGGGACTTGCTTGAGGTGTTGTTTGGTCTTTTTTGCAGTTATTTCAGCTTTAGGTGTGTGTGGTCCTGCTTTATATTGGAGATTCAAGAAGACCATTGGATTTCCTGATTCTAAAACCTCTTCTTGTCCTCCTTGCATCTGTGACTGCCCCCCTCCTTTGTCTCTTCTCAAGATTGCTCCTGGTATCAATCGAACTCTCTCTCTTCTCGTTTTTTTTTTGTTGTGTGTTTCTGTATCTGGGTTGTCGTCATCCTGCTTGAGTTTTATTGAATTTGAGTGGAATTTAGGGTGCCCATTTCATCCATTTGTGGTCTCGATCTATTTCTGTTTCTAATTTTGGATCTTGAATTCTCTTCATTGCTTTATTATTGGATTGTTTGCGTGCTTGGTGAAGTTAAATTTAGAGGATACGAAGTTCATCAACTTCTATGGTTTTGATCTGTGATAATTTCAGGTTTTAGATTTCAATTTCTACTTGCATATAGCTGCAACCTTTATTTTGAGAAGAAAAAATGATGGCAGAGTTATTAGTGATGCATATTAAATGAAGTAAAGCTTGGATGAGCTCACTTTGTTATTGAGGGAAGTTGCAAGATCTGTCTTTGAACTTGCTTTACTTACTGTATGTGTACATAACAGTATTGTTTTAATTTTACTGATGCATGATTTTAAGTGCAGATCTTGCATGCTACCCCTATTATTTTCAGGTGCTTTAATTGCAATTGAATCTGATTTTTTGAACTCCAAGTGACTATGCAGTATGCCCTCAGTTTCTGTAGCCATAAGAAGTTGTGATCTTTTTCAAGTCCCCTATCTGTTTGCAACCAACTGCTTGATTAACCTTGTGGTGAGGATTAATCCTTGCATGCTGAAAAGATATTTGAATAAGCATCGAATTTTTCCATGAAAACATTTGAATTGCTAAGCTTGTTTGCTAGCAAATATTTGAAAAAGTTTTTACCAGCACAATGCTACCAGATACAGCATTCATTGTACTCTCTATTAGAATTATTAGAAAAAAATTTCCATTTTTTTTTATTTCACATAGCTCCTTGCCTTTCTTGATGCAATCTCATTGAATAATTCTTTGCATTGTACTTGATCTCTTAGTGCTTATGAGCTTGTTATTTGTCAAATAGACCATGTTTGGGAGTCAAAAGTTCATTTTTGAGGAAATTATGATCTTATCTACTAATGCTTGTGACTTGTGTTTTGCTTTATGGTTACAGGGTTGGCCAACCTTTCAGTCACAGGTTAGAGCTCATTCTAAAAACCCAATTTGTTGGATCACTTTTATTTGTTATTCTGAGAGCATCACGTATTTTTCATCCTGCACTTTCTGAAAGCCTCTTGTAAAATGAGACTAGGGTGTAGCTACTTTATCAAACTTTAATGATTTCTTGAGCTATATATTCATATATTTTAACCTTGTATGTGTTATTTCCGACATCCAACTGCTAAGAACCTTGCATTTTGTTTGATAAAAATGTGGATGTGCCCCATAAATTGTGTTGTATTTCCTCAGTCTGCAGAATGGGAATTTTGGTTTTTTAAGTTATTGGGTTTCTTCCATTTATGATTTCAGTTTATAAAATGCTTTTTAATTGATCTTAATTGCTCTTTCTTGAATAATCTTATTCATTCAAATTTAGAATATGCAATTTCAATTGACAACCCCAGTGTTGCTATTGACTTCCAAGAGTTAGGGGCTATCTGATTCACTGACAATTTGATGAGTGAAAAGGCCACAATTGCTTGTTAGTCAAATGTCCTCTTTAGTTTGACCTTTGGCCCAGCTGCTCCCTTTTCTCTTTTGCTATTTCTTACCATTTCACTTTGTCTGAAAAAATTTAGGCCATGCAACAAAATAAAAACTCAAAAGAACTGCTTTAACACTCCTGGTGCTTGAACTTATTCCAGTCATTCATTCATTCACGCACTGCACATCTTGTTTTATAATAGATAGACAGAAGCTTTTGGCGACTTCTTTTTCTCATTGATGTGCTTCCTTTAATTATGACTTGTGGGATCATGGTCTCGCTGACATGACATAACTTTGGGGTCATCATAGATTGTGGAAGTAATGACCCCGATCTCAAAACGGAGATGGAGAAGCAATTTGTGGACCTTCTAACAGAGGAGTTGAAATTGCAAGAGGCTGTTGCTCAAGAGCATGCTCATCACATGAACATCACGCTTGCTGAAGCAAAAAGGGTGGCATCCCAATACCAAAGGGAGGCAGAAAAATGCAATGCTGCAACTGAAACATGTGAGGAGGCAAGAGAGCAGTCTGAAGCATTGCTGATCAGAGAGAGGAAAGTTACTTCCTTATGGGAGCAACGGGCCCGCCAACTGGGCTATGAAGGAGAGTAATTGTTATACAGTTGATATTTGAGTATTTACATGAATCCTATCATTAGCGTCCTTACTAGCAGGCGCAATCAAATTGACTGGGATCTTCGCTTTCTGCGCAATCAAATTGATTGGGATCTTCACTTACTCTGTCACTCGCAAATTGGTTCAGTTTTCTTGTGAAGGCATGCAAATGGTATGTATTCACCGGTAATCTTTACCTGCTCTGGATCTACCAGCTCAACCACTATTTCTACTGCTCTCTTAATGAGTTACTTGATACTGTGCTATACTGCTATGTATGATGTAATGAACATGATTTTACAAGGCTTGTTTTGTTCCCCTGATATAAATTTCCTGGACCACTTAATCTCCATCCTTAGTTTTGAGGGAGCTTTGTGGATTTTTTTCATACTGCATCTGCATCTTGGCTATAGAAAGTAACAGCTGTTCGCTTTGCCATATCTCATGTACCTCAGCCATGTCGTTTCCTTGCCTGCAATCCTCCTTCAACATGTCTCTTGGGAAGGAGGTTTTGCGCCTGATCTCATCATACCGTAACCTTGTCCCAGCGACATTTATTGATACCACAGCTCGGCTTAGCCAACAACTTTTTATACAAGACTGAACCCGCTACGTCTTTCTCTAACAATTTGGACAAACATTTGCATTTTAATGACATTGAAAAACCATGTTAATATCGTAAACGCGTCCCTATTATGATAACTTCCAAGTTTTCATACCGAATGAATGACTTTATCATACATAGACAACTATGAAGAGATAAAACCAATGAATGCATAGATTTTTCAGATTAAGCGAGCACTAATCAAACTTACATTGTTTTCCCAAACCCCAAAAGATGGTGACAGTGATCGAACTTCCAGTACTTCACCAGCCATGAATATGGAGCCATGAGACTCCAACCACGATGCATCATTGACATTTGAAATCAAAACCTCAGCTTGAATCAAGATTAATATAGAACTAAATTGATATTGGAAATGGAGAACTGCTCATGGCACTTTGCTTTAAATTAAAGTTCAACTGTAGATGCCTGGTTTCGCTGCTTCAGGATTTTGCTACTCTTTAATATTGCGGTTTAATTATGTTTTTCAAAAAATTTAAGATTTTTTAATTTTAAATAAAATTTTTATCCGTTAATATTAAAAATAAATTTTAAAAAATAAAAAATATATATTATTTTAATATATTTTTAAATAAAAAAATATTTCAAAAAACAATATAACACTTTCAAACCCATGAACACCTCATGTAAGCATAGTTTTAAAACCCGACCTAGTGGTTGACTCGGTCTAATAATCGAGTCACGAGTTAGATGGGTTGATCCGGGTCAACCCAAAAAAATCAAATAAAAACTTCAATAAATACAATTCGCTTCTCTTACCCCTCTCTCATCAAACTGCTTTCCAGCTTTCCAACAACAAATGGATATTTTCTTTTACTCAATTACAAATAGACTTTCTCTTTAAATTGAGAATAGAAAGTAAAGAGGAAAAGAAAATCTTACACACACACACATACAAAAAGCATGGGCATTGAAATAGAAAATAATAGCAATCGTGTATTAACAACAACGATGATATTCTTATATGAAACTTTAAAAAGGAGTTTTTCCAATCATATCTTGATAGAGGATCTGATATGATCAAAATTGAAGATGTTATCTTCAATGAAATCTACAAGAATGAGTATGAATCACCACGAAAGGGATGTCATATTTGGGGTGGAGGTGTATTACGGGCATAGTAGCTATACGATTGAAATTGCTTTTTCTTGTTATCTCTATATGTAATTTTATAACCTTCGTCTGCATTGTTTTAAATCAAAACTTTTGATATTTTAAAAGGCCAAAATAAACAACATCGTTTCTGGCTATATATATGGCTGGGTCTTAGCCAGGTTTGTCTGGGTCATACGGGTTTCAAGTTGATCGGGTTTCATTAAGCCAACTTCTTAATGGGATTTTATTTAAATCCGAATTGATTCCAAACCTGGGTTAGCAAGATTCCTAGTTGATTTACCAAGCCTATCCGGATTTTAAAATTATACATGTAAGCCATTAAAAAAAGACAAAAGAAGAAAAAACTGAATTTTTTTTTGGAACGACCCAGTTTTGATATCTGGGTAGGCCCAGTTCTATTTTGTAACGTCTGGGGTTAAATTTTGTAACATCTACTGACAAAATCCATTTCAAGGGACACATGGGAGGTACCTAGCAAAATCAAACAAGAAAAGAAGCAACGATTTTGTATCCAAACAGCACAGAAATGGTCAACTTGTCAGGGTGCATCTACAAAAGGGAGATATATGTGAGGTAGTTTGCTTCTGTCAGGCCAGCTGACCAATCTAGCCATCATCACCAATTTGACGTTCCTCCAAAAATAAGAAAAGAAAATCACAAACAGTAAAAAATCACATGCTTTCCAAGGACACAGACGCGGTTTCAGACTTTCAAAGTCCATGCACTCACTGTCATGCCTGGTCATAACCCTTATTTTTTTATACGTAGAAAGAAATATTTTATTATCTTAGATCATAAATAAAGAAAAGAAACTAACTTGGATCTATCTAAAACTAAACAAAACACATCATCTTTGCAATACCCAGATCCGGAAACTGTCCTAGAAAGCTGTTTCTGCTCTTTTTGGGGTCTGAAACATCTATTCCATTTCTCTTCAATTGAACAGGGTGATGTGTAATCTGCTGTACGAGATAGGGTTTTTGTTTGTCTTTCCGTGAAGTTTCTCGGGTTGTATTTGGATCTTCGGACCAATCTTGGGGCCTCTCTACATTTGGAAAGGTAACTGAGATTTTTTTGGGTTCTGTTAAGTTTCTATAAATGGAAAGTTCAAGAGGCAGGAGGGTGGAGAAAAGAGGTTATGAGCAGAGTGTTGATGATGAAGCTGACAACCTGCCAGAATCAAAAAAGGCAAAATTGCCTGCTTTAGCAAGGTTGGTCTTTGTAACTACTTCATGTGATTTATGGTTTCCAATTTTGTGTTTTGGTTTTCTTTCATGGCTTTGAAAGGTAAGTTAGGACAGCTAGAAGAGGATTGAAAGATAATTTTGTTAATTATTGGAGGATTGGCAGATTGGATATATTCCCTATGATCGATTGGGTTGAGTTTTCAAATTCAGCGCTTGTATCAGTTTTATTACTTCCAGAGCTAAATTAAGTCTTCTCATTTTAATCTGATGCCTAAACCATACATGGGTGGTCACTGTTTACAATGATTCTGGTTCCTTGATGATTTGTGGATCTCATGCCAAACCTAGCTATGCCTAGTGAGATCTTATCTTAATTAACAATATCATAAGGTAGGTGATTTGATAGACTTCAAGAATGATTGAAACTGCTTGTAGGATGCGCTTTAGCTTGATTGACATTCAAGGAGGTAAATGAAAAAATGAGCCTGTGATTTTTAAAGAAACTTGGGTACTAGAGCATTGTCATATTGGGCTTGTTCTGTTGATGTAGGGGTGCTGCTGAAATCACTTTTTTGGGCTGATTTCAGAATAAAAGTCTCCACTGAGTTACTTTACTAAATTGGATCAATGATTAAGAACAAGATCATAATTTTTGAAACATCAAATATGTACTTAAGCTTTTGGATTCAAGTTTCAAACAGCTTAAACTTATGTGTGGAATTAGTTGAATATTCAAGTCAATGTTTGGTGCTGTATTAATTCAGTTTGTCAATATCTTCTTTGTGCAAGTGTTCTGCCTCAGCATCAGTTTTTTAAGTCCACTCCATCTGATATATGACTTAATATATCTGCAGTGTAATTGTGGAAGCTTTGAAGGTGGATAGTTTGCAAAGACTTTGCTCATCTTTGGAGCCTTTGTTTCGCAGAATTGTGAGTCATGGATTCTTTCTTTAATTCGTTTGTTCTAATAAAATTTGGGTTGAGTTGTGATATTATTCTAAACCTGTAGAAGATACAATGACACTGCTGCTGTTGTATATTTTTAGCTGATTGTATCTCATGAGAATCATGACTCGGGTCACCATGTAGGGCTCACTTGTAGACATACTGAAATAATTGCAGAGACTTCTGTGCAGTAAATTTTACATCAATTTACAGAGTGTTGATAAAAAGTCCTCAGCAACATTCAAGCATTTTCTTGTCTACTTGTCCCCTAATTTGTCTGCTGTTGGTTTAATTTATCAAAGGCATTGCATATTATGCGATCCTAGTTATCTTCAATTCCTTTGCTGATTTTGGCATTATGAATGAATGATCAGGTCAGTGAAGAAGTGGAACGTGCTTTGACAAGGTTAGGCCCTGCTAAATTGGCTGGAAGGTAGGTTCATAGATATTTTTGAATTCTAAAAATTAAAAATTCCTTTCCTATCTGCCTTGGATCTTCATGATGCTGGCAAACAATGTAGAAAAAATCATTGTAAATTTCAGTTATACTCCATGTTCTCCTGGTGGAAATTGGGATGTCATTTGTATAAAAAAAAAACTGCAACGTATAGGTATTGATACGATGAATTATGATTCTTCCTATGGCAGGTCATCACCACCAAAACTTCCAGGCCCAGAAGGAAACAATCTACAACTTCATTTCAGAACAAGAATGCCTCCTCACCTGTTCACAGGAGGGAAAGTTGAGGGGGAGCAAGGGGAAGCTATCCATGTTGTCCTGTTAGATGCAAGCACTGGAACTGTTGTGCAAACTGGACCAGAATCAGCTGCTAAACTGAATGTTGTGGTTCTTGAAGGTGACTTCAATGAGGAAGCTGATGAAGATTGGGCAATGGAGCATTTTAAAAGCCATGAAGTGAAGGAGCGTGAAGGTAAAAGACCACTGCTGACTGGGGATCTACAGGTCACTCTCAAGGAAGGGGTAGGAACTCTCGGAGAAATTACTTTTACTGACAATTCTAGCTGGATAAGGAGCAGAAAGTTCAGGCTTGGTGTTAAGGTTTCTCCTGGATATTGTGAGGGGATTCGTGTTCGTGAGGCTAAGACAGAGGCATTTGCTGTTAAAGATCACCGAGGAGAATGTGAGTTTTCAAATGATTATAACTCATGGTTGCTAGTTTAGAGACCATGCAGCACACATCTGTTTTGGAGAGAGTTTTCAAATGGTTATAACTCATGGTTGCTAGTTTAGAGGCCGTGCAGCACACATCTGTTTTGGAGAGTAGAACATTAGAGCATAAACATTAAAATGAGTGCTCAGCAATATTAGAATCTAGGTGCTCTTACTTGGCTAGATAGATGACTGCCTACTAAGCCTCTCAAATAACACCATTTTACTGGGTTTCTCTTTTATTTAATTAAGAAACAATGGTATCATGCAAATATAGTACAATTATCGGTAAAGCTAGTAGCCTTCCACTGCATAATGTGGTACATATTGGATGGTGACAGGTTGCCAGAATAGCAGGAGAATAGTAGTTCCTTCTGCATTCTTCCAAGCTGTGAGTCTTAGCGTGGGTGAAAGATAACTCGCTATCTGGTTATAAGTACAAGTAGTACAGAATGTTTTGACTAGGGACTTCATAGTTCGGTTATTTTCTTGGAACTGAAATGCAAAAACCTTAGAAATCTTATGGTATAAATAGATGCAACAGCCAGTTCTGCAGCTTCGCACAAAGAAACCTCCAATTTTTGGGATATCTTATAGTTTGGGTAACTGTATTCAGTTGGAATTGCAGCCTCTTACATTTTATCAAATTTCTTGGTAACCAAGATTGTTTATATAAATTTCAGTATACAAGAAACACTACCCACCAGCTTTACACGATGAAGTTTGGAGATTGGACAGAATAGCGAAGGATGGAGCATTGCACAAAAAGTTGGTAAAGGCTTATATTACAACAGTTGAAGATTTTCTCCGTGTTCTCATTAGAGATCCACAGAAATTAAGACATGTAAGAATCCTTTTCTTTTTCCCTAGATATGTTTGAGAAATCTATTATTCTTTTCGGTTCATAACCCTTGTTTCCATATTGATTGTTCTTCAATTTCCTGTTTTCTGCTTTGATGTTCACATAGATCCTTGGAAGTGGAATGTCAAATAAGATGTGGGAGAATACAGTTGAGCATGCAAAGACTTGTGTCTTAGGAGGAAAGCTTTATGTTTATTTTGCTGATGGTAATCATAGCACTGGTGTTGTTTTCAATAATATATATGAGCTCAGGGGCCTTATTTCAGATGGGCAGTTCCTCTCATTGGAATCGCTTAACCACAATCAAAAGGTTTGATATTCTCGGCCATTCTGAATCTACTAAAACATTTGCTCATCATTTTACACCAGTTTTGCCCTGATATTTAGCTGAATCCGTCTATACAAAGTGCCATACAAAAATATTGCAGTAAAACGTGTTGCAATATTACTTGATGATCTAAAGAAAGATGTTTACTAAAACTTGTTGCAAATAATCTTGAAATCAAACATTCAAGATGTGATAATTTTCATTGTATGTGGTGTACAGTCAATACAAATTGTCCTACTGATGTGTTTGACTGATAGACATCAGGATCTTTTACAACGGACTGTTATTCACTACTCTAGGCATAAGAAATGGTCTTATTCTGACACCTTAAATGTGGCAACTTTAGCTGCCCCAACACCATGGTCAGAGTCTTGGATGACATGCGTCCAAAATCTCTCTTAGAGATTGAAGGATCTGCGTTACTTGATGGCTGTCACTACAAGTAAAGTTTGCTCATTCATGCTTGTGTTTGCTCACAGGTTTCGGTGGATTCCCTGGTGAAACAAGCATATGAGAATTGGCATCAAGTTGTAGAATATGATGGCAAAGTCCTGAACTCCCTAGCTAGCAATAACAGAGGCAAAGGAGCCTCCACTGCGCCCCTTGTTGAAAACAGCTACGAGAGAAATCACTACATAACATCTGCTCAAAACAAGCAGCTGTTTGATCCTTCTGAACCAAATCCACAACACCAAGCAGTAAATAACCACCCATCAGTCCCTCAATTGATTGAATTTCCATTTGTTAGGTCTGATCAGAATGCAGTAATGACCCTAAATAACGTAAATAATCCACAAGCAGCATTATCTGGCAGCGTGGATTATATGTCAGTTGGAACTCCTCCTGTTGGGGGTGTTTACTTTCCAGGAGATTGGTCTCGGACAAGGAATGAGAATGGATCGGAAGACTTTTTTGCAGAAGAAATACGGCTAAGGAGTTCAGAGATGTTGGAGAGTGATGACATGCAGAGACTGCTAAAAACATTTGGTGTGGGTGGAGTTGGGATGGGACCTGGTTTTGGCCATTCTGATGAGGCTTGTTACTCTTACAGCATTCAAGCATATGAGCCTCGGATGAATCAAGCATATGCGCAGGAGCGTGGAAAGGGATCAGGGAAGGCTGTCGTTGGATGGCTTAAGCTGAAAGCAGCTCTACGTTGGGGGATATTTGTAAGGAAGAAAGCTGCAGAGAGAAGAGCTCAGCTTGTTGAGCTTGATTAAGTTGAATATTTAAATATAATTTAACTCGAGTTCTATCGATATTATCTGTTTATGTGCCTGTGAATCTTTTAATGTGTTTTTCGATTGTTGAGAGACAGTGAATACTTGCAAGTTTAACATATTGGAACTGAAAGGCCAGACAAGGCAGAATTTAAGGTGAGAGGGAGAGAGGAGGGGGGGGGGGGGGGGGGGAACCGTTTCTAACCCCCATTATCCTTGTTTAAAATTTAGGGCTCTTTTTCTCGTTTTAGCCTGTAAAAGCAAGATATTCATTATCATGATTAAATGTTATACTACTGTTCTCCTTTGATATGCGCATCACTTTCCATAACTTTTCTTCACAGTGAATTTGTCAAGTTCCATGCTGTTCTGTAATGATTATCCGCTAGATAGCATCAGACTGCAGAATTCAATCATTGATATTTCCGAAAGCTTTGTCGGATTTGGGTTCATGGAACTAACTCTTTTGATAAAAGCCGGCAAGTTTTATTATGACAACGTCAAGAAAGCGACACTGTTACTCTCCTCTAGCTTTGTGCTCCTTGCATTTGCATATAAATAGGCATCATTCTACCTTCTATGAGTGCAATAAACTAAAACAGAAATTTCCAGAAATTGCTCAAACAGAGATTGATGAAAACAAAAAAACAACCAACACAAACTTCTCTTGCTATCTTTCCAGAGTAACAAAAACACTCCTGCTTAGCCCAGCTCCACACACAAGACGACAGATGTGAGAATAGTGCTTGTGTGCTCGTGTCTGTCAGTACACGAGCACAGATAATTCCGGGTACATCCAAGGATAATGAATCTCTTAAAATAAACATAAGAAGGGACAATAAATCCTATCTAATGGAGGCTGTTTAAAGCAACCGTGTATCTATTTTTCTTTTTCTGTAAAAGCTTAAAGCATTTTAAGCAAAAGGTCTACTTCTGATAGCAGATTCACACTCCAAGGCCCCAAAAAAAGCAATCTGGAAAACGTTTATTAACTTCCAAGGTAAATTTACAATTAGTAAAAATTAATGTTTTAGAAAAGGGTGATGAATTTAATATGTACGAATAATTTATCAATAAGAATTGAGAAGAGAGAGATCAAAAAACAAGGATCAGGCTATAAATGTTAACCGGTAATTAACTCTGATAACGGAGAATAAGAATAGAAAGAGGAAGATGGGATTACATTGGGAAAAACGAGAAGGGAAAAAACTAAAAAGAAAAGGAGTAATCAATTACAAGATACAATTTTTTCCATGAGAGGAGTGAGAACTCAGATACTCTTCTCCTTTCGAAGACTCACATGCATGATCCAGGTGAGAAAGATCCAAACCTGAATTCTCCATCCATTAAGGAACCATCATTTTGATCCTGCATCAAGTACATTATGGAGTGTCAAAGAATGCAACTTAAATTTTAACTCTCTCAAGAAAAGCTCGGAAGAAACAAGCACAAAGAAAATGAAACAAGCAACTACTAATTCAAAACTTTCACAGGAAAAGTAATAATAGGGAGTTTGGCTACAGAAATGATTCACCATTCCTTATATCATTATGCATAAAAGTTGGCTTTGAGTTCTATCAATCGAATAGGATATAACGATTGTCGATTATACACACTTGCGTTCTCTCCTCTCTTTCATTTGCCTTTCAGTCACTACAAATGTTTGCAAGGTAGCATGATTTTTATTTTTTTTAAATAAATGGAGACTAAGAAAAAGCCTACCCGTCACATAATTATTACTTATGAAATGGAAGTAGCTAATTGATATGAATAACATGGTCTCTCCATCACAACAAAGAATCCAAACAAGAAAGTAAATAGGTGCAACCAGAACCAGCTCCCATTTTATCAACTATATAATAAAGGTTATCTATGTTGTCATCGTCTTGAGCTTTTATAGTTTTTACCAAAAAGAAGCAAAAGAGTCATTTAAAAAAAGTTTCCTAAACTTATTTAGAGCACGAAAACTTGAAATGGTGACTGGGAAAGCTGAAAAGAACGCATCTGAAGTGTGTAACTGAGATGGATAGAGCAAATAATATTCTCGTACCTGCTTGATCATTGCATTCATTATATCATCCATAGACTCATAATTATTTTGAACAAAACCATTCTGGGACTTCGCTTGCTCCAAGATAACATCCTCGTTAGACCTCATTTTTGGGTCCAAAGCAAAATTCTCAACATCAGGATGCTGAAACATGGACAGAGTCCCACTGTTTGATTGACCAATCATAGATGCGCCAAACCTTTTCCTTTGGTCCATACTCTGGTTCAATGCACCAATGGAACCATTGCCAGAAACCAGGGAATTCATGGCACCGAATGAACCATTACGACCAAGATTATAGTTTTGGCTATTTTCTTCCCATCTGTTCTTTGAAATGTAATTTGTTGAATTCTGAAAAATATTACCAATAAAGTCTGTTTGTCCTTGCATGTCTACTCTGGAATCTTCTAAAGGTGCTGTGAGAGAACCCGTCGAGCAAAAATCGATGGGGCTATTAACAATGTGAGAGGTAGTGGAAGATATATTGCCTCTCAAGGTACTGGAAGGTAATCGATCATGCCGGAAAGGTTCACCAATTGGCAAAGAAGGAAAAGTGGACAACTGAACTGCACCCTGCCAGTTATCATCACATCTATGATCCAGAAAATTTGAAGAGCCCTGGACACCAACATCAAAAGACTCCTGATTCAATGAAGGCATGCTTAGAGAAGATTGAGTCGCCAATGATCCTCTACTCTGATTTTGTTGTGGGTTCACTTGTAATATCGGAGGGCCGCTTGTGGCACTGGTGTTGCTCAAGCTACCAATAGTCACTTTGACATCCGGGAAGCAACTTGCAAGTGTAAAACCTGCTGTATCACCTTTGTGATTAAACTCTCCAATATGGTTAATGGACTTCATTTGTAGTTGCTTGGGCTCCAGTGCTGATGAAATCCCTTGAAATAAATTTGTACCCTGGTTTGTTGGTAAGAGACCTGGCTGGAGCAGCCCAGAAGAAGCTATTCCCTGTAAGGTTAAACCCCTAGGAGAGTTCAATCTACCAAGAAAAGTCCCAGATGGATATGATGAAAGAGAAGCGGTTGAAAGCCTTCCTGGTCCGTGCATAGAGCGAAAATCTCCAAATCCATCAACTGAACTCATTCGCAAGTAAGATGAGTCTTTAGCACCAAATGCAGAAACCATGTTGCCTTGCTGGTTTCCTCCACCACTTAGTCTTTTCAGGTAAAGCCTAAATTTCTGTAAGAAAATATAAACAGGAAGCTTCAAAATGACTACAGCAATAAAACTCTTCAAAATTTTAACACAAGTTCAGAATTTCATTAAACACGTCTAACTACTTGTTGCATAAAAAACCAAACCTGGTCACACTCTAACTACCATGTGAAACAACAGTTGAATTGACATTTCTAATTTACAAAGATGGGCCTCGTTATTGTTAAGGATTTGCCAAGTTTTCCACATTAGTGTTGAGTGCACAATTGCAGAATTCACACCCAATATAAATCCCATTATGACGTCACCCCAAGCACAGGTGCAGAATTCACAATCATAGGCATCATTTCTCATGGAAGGTAGGGAAGCAAAAAGGAAATATCACTACCTGCAAGTGACTTGCCACGTTTTCCCTTGTAAGCCCATCAACATTCATCAGGTCAAGTATTTTCTTTGGAACAGCCTCTGCAAAAGATTTAACAAAAAGAAAAGGGTAAATCAAACGGTATTAGGATTGGTAAGCATGTTAACAGAAAAACAAAAAATATTGCTTCTGAGTTGAGGAAACTCACTGTCAAGACCCATTTGATTAACAGCGGCAACAAACTTCTGATGCAAATCAACAGACCAGACAACTCGAGGCTTCTTCTGATTCCCAGATACCTCATTATCATTTCCATCTTCACCCTCTTCTTCATCCTCTTCGTCTTGGTCCTTACGTTTCCTATTTAGTTTTTCATTTTGATCTGCACTACCAGTTGATGTCACTCCTTGTTCCCCTTCTCCAGCTCCGTCATCACCCTTGTCTTGATTTGGGGGCCTGTTTTGGTCCTCGGGATACCATTTCTTTCTCCTGATTACATGTTGCCATATGTTTTTGAGCTCCTCCATTCGAACAGGTTTCAGCAAATAGTCAACAGCACCATGTGTAACGCCCTTGTACACAAACTCTTTATCACCATGAGATGATAACACTGCAACAAAGTTCATGTGGGAAAGAATTATATTCAAATCCAAATTATACAAGGATTTAAGCCAATTTTCAGCTACTCCTTATGTGAAGACTACACAGTAATTATAACATACAAATTTCTTAAGACCAACAACATAGCCATTATAAGAAACACAAACAACAACGAAGCCCAATCTAAGTTAACATGCTTTATCAGAGTTCAAGTTAACACGGTAACTTGTGAAAAAGAAAGTGAAGATCATTTACCACCTTACAAAAATATTATTTGCTTACTTATGACAGGTAGGTCCATTTCGAGCCCCACGAGTTCAAGGAGCTTAAAGCCATCCATGTCTGGCATGTTAACGTCACTGATAACCAAGTCATACTTGTTTCTGTTTTCTCTCAACATTTCCAGAGCAGTGACTGCTTGATTGGTAGTTGTAACTGCAAACACCATACGTAAAATGTAAGAAAAGAAATCTGAATTTGAACGAGATTTGACAATAAAAACTCAAAGTCCCATACACTATAATTTAGATTCAAATTACATGCACTCCAAAATTCAGGAGTATAATTGAGTAAGAGAACCCGATTACTAGCAACAGTCCTATAAATCTGCCAATCACAATTAAACAGAAAATAAATGATATTTTAGTTCTAATAGAGGGAGTTAATGAACAAACTATTAGAATTAGTCCAAACACTCTAGAAGGCAAAAAACTGAAACTCGAATGGACAGAAGTAATGAATTACAAATTCAAACCATGCATACAAAGACAATTCAAACATATAATTCCGCAAACTCCAAACAACAGCAAATTAATAAAGCAGAACAACAAAACTTAACAATACAACATACCAATAGTTAATACCACACTTTGACAAACACATGTAGAATTTGTTAAAAATCCAAACTGTTTACTAAAGAGTCAACAAAAAAAATTGATAAATCATGTTCCAAGATTCACACAAGAAGAACGAAAGAGAAGAAAAATTAACAGGTTGAAACATACCCTCATACTGGCATTTACGAAGCAAATTCTCCAAAACTTTGAGGCAAATTGGGTCATCATCAACAGCTAGAATACGCATTCCAACAGGAAACTTTTTTTCATTTACTGAATTACCACCCCTTTGGTCGTCTACAGCCATCATGTACCAAACAAAAAGCACCCAACACAGAGATCACAAAAAAAAAAGAGAAAAAGCTAAGATTTTTATGAGTACTTCAATTAAAAGATGTGTTCTTTAAGCCTTTCAGACAAAACCCAGATGGCAAAACAAGAGAAAGAGAGAGGTTCAATGGCGCTGGATCAGAACAAGAATCGGAGAAACGGATAAAGAATGGAAGATAGTAATACCAAAAAGCTGTACAAAATAGGACGATGATGGTGATGGGCCAAGAGAAAGGATAGGGAAGGGTGTTCCTACCCAAAACAAAACAGAAATCTATAACTAGTTTTTCCTCTCTTTTTTCCCCTTTAAGTACACACAAACTCCCCGTCCCTCCCTGCCCGATGTCTCTGTCTTTAGCTTTTTCTTCTTCAGTTCTCAGCAGAACACAAGAACCTTTTACTTTTTCTTGCATTAAATATTTTTGTCAATATATATGATAATGGGGTTTTGTTTATTTGAGCCCCTCTCTCTCTCTCAAGCTTTTTTATTTTCTTGATTTTTTTATGGTAAACTGCTATCGCCCTTGTCAGAGCTGTCACCATACATGGAAGATGTGCAAGACTTTTGAGGCTTTGATAATGTGAACGTAATTGTCAAAAACATTTCCAAAAGGCAACCATGTTTGTTGCTATGTGTGATGCAAGCGTTGATGAATCAAGACCATCCATCGATGATTGTGGGCCATTTGGGGGATCAAAGGATGGGAATTTCGTGGCATTGGTTAAGGTGAAGGGGGAGGGGTCCTACAGAAGGATGAATGGATTAATGATTATTCCTATCATTTAAGATGGTGACTCTTTTGGTAATTAAAATTGTACGGTGAGAAAGGGTGCTTTAGGTTCGTTAAGTTTTGATGGACACTAATGGCGATCAATCAATGACTAGATTTTCTTCCTGTAAAATTTAAAATTTGAATGTTTAATTTAGGGAAAGTAGCATGATGAGACATAAATGGAAATTAAGCAATAACGCCGGATGGAGAATGTGTTTCTTGCGCTCTTTTGGCAATGAAAATTGTTAGGTTGTTTACATGCATGTCGTGGTTGGTAACGGAGTTAAAATGTTTTTGGATAAAACTTTTAAAAATAATTTTTTAATATTTTAAAATTATTTTAATATATTGATATCAAAAATAAATTTTAAATATATATATTATTTTAATATAATTTCTAATAAAAAACATTTTGAATCATAATATCTATTATTTTTTAAAATAAATTATAATAACAATCAATGACTTCTTCTTTTGTAAGACATTCCATTAATGAATGTTTTCTTAAAAAAATCAAAATTTTGTTTTTTTATTTTGTAATTATGGACAAGTTGTGTTGTTTGTAAGATTTTTATGTTTCAAAAAAAAATCATTTTCTTGACCAAAAAAAATATCTAATTCAATTCTCGAAGACAAATTATTTACAATGGGACCTAGAAAAAAAATTAAAATATGAATACATAATTATTTTATTTTTTGTCTTAAATATAAATTTAAGGGGTCCTCTCCTCCTAATTTTCACATATAAGAACTAAATTCATCTCCAATTAGGTCTTAATCATGCCATTTATTACGTTCATATAAAAATAATTTTATGGATATTTAGCATATAATAACATAAAAAAATTCAACACGTGAGTAACATCTTTTTATAGTTTTAGTAGAGTAAATGGAAAACATGAGTAGTGGTGTTGGAGATTATAAATACTATGGATAATATGTTTGGCAAGAACTAAGATGTTATGTACGTAACTGAATATGTCACAATTAATAGAGACATTGTCAAATCCGAACGGAATCCGGTGATCAGTCGGCCTTTAATTAATTGCTTGTATGATACTGCCTTTTCTAGTCTTCCTGAATTGGAATATATATATACAGCCTCCGTCAAGAAAATCACTTCAATTGATTTTGGAAGGCATACGATTAGAGAAGCTTATTAGGGGAAATACCCGTATTGGGTAATGATCTTTATAAAGATGATTTAGCCTTTAATTTGTATCCATGTAGGAATAGAATAGCATTGTTACCAGCTCTTTATGGTGGAGCTGAATTATTATTTTTTTATAAAAAATAATATTTAAATGTCCAAATTGAATAAAAAAATATAAAAATTTAATCTTTGTTAACCTGAATTAGCATAACAAACTTATAATCATGGTAATTAAGGTTGAGCTAACCTAAAATATCTCACCAAACTCATGGCTCAAATCATGAGATTGAAATAACCCGATAAAAAAATGAGTATTATAACGCCCTTAAGAAAAAATAATTTGTGTTAATTTTTTAAACTCGTGACCCGGGTCATCAAACATGAAATACCTAAGTTAGAAAAATAATGAAATTCAATTCTCAACCAATTAAATATTAAAATATAAAATGATAAAATTGAAAAAAAAAATTTCATTATACAAAAGAATTAAAAAAAACATAACAATTAAAAGAATGAGGATCAAAATTGAAACCAAATAAATTTTATATTTGATTGAAAAGTAAAATTAAAATGAAAACAAATTTAGTTAAAGAATAAAAAAAATTCAAAAGAATAAGGATCAAAATTGACATAAAAACAAAAACAATGTTTTGATTGAAGGGTGAAATTGAAAAAAATAATAACTATAAAAAAGCCAAGAAAAAAATTAAAAATCAAAACAATGAGAATCAAATTAAAAAAACATAATATCATTAATATAAATTGCATGATGAAATTGAAAACCAATAAATTTTTTACAAAAGCGCCAATGAAAGAATTAGAAATCCAAAGAATGAGGATGAAATTGAAGAATCTAATATTTGATAAATTGAGATTTAATGATGAAATTAAAAATAAATAAAATTTATATAAAAAGGCAAAGACTAAATATTAGAAATCAAAATAATAAGAATTGAACTTGAAATAAATAAATAAATAACCAAGAGGGTCAAATTATAATTTTCAGGACATGAGAGAAAAGAAGAAAAAGAAAAAAGAAAAGTCTATCAGTAACAAACTAGACCACTACCAAAGAAATGCAATCCACCTATAAAACAAGGATATGACAGTGCTTCCAACGACACGTCGAAATGGATTTTTGGGGCGTCAAGAGACGCCGAGGTATGGACGCCTCTCATTCATCCTTGGGTGTATAACAAGCTCTTGTTCTTTTTTTATTTAGTCAAATATCAAATTCTTCCTCGTTTGACAAGCTAATATCAAAAAAACCTTTCGAAAAAGATGAAAAAAAACCCTTAAGGCCAGTTTAATTTTTTTACTTCCAATGATATTTTGATCATTTCACTATACTTTTAATTTTTAAAAAAAATATTTGTCCAAATACAAAATCTCCCCTCACCTTAAATGATAATCATGAAAAAAAAATCCATTTTAAAAGTATCAAAATTCTCCAGTATTGAATTTTTTGCTTTTAAGGGCTTTCCGGCTTTTTTATTATGTATTGAAATGGGAAGAGATGTAATTGCCCCTAATCAATTTGAAAATAACTAATGCACCTTGTGAAAATACTTTAATGTCCACAATGGCTAGTTTTTTTTTATATATATATATATATAAAGGGTAAAAACATCATTACAATATTCTAATGAACAATACCAATGAGTTTACATCTATTATAACTTTCTAATCAATTTTAGCTTTTATCAATAATGACATTTTGAAATATCTATACCTTTTTATTTTTTTATTTAAGTATTTATATTGATTTTTTTGCTTAAGTATTTACATACAGGAAATTTGATTAATACATGCTTCCATAAAATTTGATTAAGCAAGTACTTTCATGAGCTTTTGTTATAAATAAGTTTACACACAATCATAATTTTTAGATTTATTAACAAAATTTTATATTGATATTTATACTCATTGTCTGTCGACACAAAATTTATCAACAAGCTCACGAATAAAAATAATCCATCAGTAAAACTATTATTGGTGATTTGTGGTATGTTAGCGAGTTAATTGATAATAACTTTACAGATGAATTTATTAATGGAGAAAGCACACAAAATTTTTTTTTACCCTTTTCATTCTATTGATATTTTAATTATTGAGTATAACATATCACCAACAGCAAAATCATATGTCATTCCATAAGTTTTTTTTTTCTATCAGTATTCTCTCTGACGAAGTTGACATATAGCCGTGAAACAAATCGTCTATTATTCTATTAATAAGTAACTAGTATCAGTGATATTTATAGTAATTCCTTTTCAATTTCTTGTAATATGCTAATAAGATTAGGCCGTCGGAAACCATGTCAGTAATAATTGAAAAATATTTTTTTAAAAAAATATTAAATATAAATAAAAAATAATTAATATAAAATTTAAATATTTAAAAATTCAAATACAATTACTTTAAAATAAAGATGCTAGAAAAAAAGGGTACGAGTTTTCACATGAATAATAGGGTAAATAAATAAATATATATATATCATTTATTTATGATCTTATCTTTATTATTAATTTTATTATTGATTGATAAAATTCAATCATTTCAGTAATAAATCATTCATAAATATTAATATCTTTTCAATAATATAAATCTTATATATCCAAGTATCAATATACACACCTTTTTCACCATAGAAACAAGTCCTTACTCAATCACTAAACCCAATTGGGTTGGAGATTACTCGTAAGTACAACTCAGGAGATGGAAGAAAATGCATGAAGTGACATATCCTGGTAACCGTGAAACTAAAATCTACGGCATGTGCGATGTGAAACACTGAAGAGCTCCCGTTAATTATTTGAATTGTATAGGATCTACGGCAATAGGAAGACAAGTACTCTACCCCTAAAATCTCAAAGTGTCATGACGGTGACGGGACTTCCTTTTTCTTTAATTCTGTTTTGTTTGGTTTTGCTTGAGGTTGGTGGTGACGACTAATGAGTTCACAAGTGACATTATTTTATATAACTTAATTAACGACCTCTTGATTAATTAAATCTTTTTAAAATATAACCTGGATAAAATATGTTCTCAACTACACTAACAAATTAATTTTAAAGGTTTATTATTATTTTTTAAAATATTTTTCACTTAAAAATATGTTATAATAATATTTTTTTATTTTTTAAAATTTGTTTTTAATATTAATATATCAAAACTATCTAAAGTATTTAAAAAATTAAAATTTTTAAATATATAAATAAACTTGAATTCACATGGTATTTAAAAGCTTGCATACATGTCCCTCGTTTATTATGACTAATTGCGTTTGAGAGGCTAGACGATATGGGGGAGTCTCGCAACAATACACTTTTTTTTTTTTTAACGATAAGATATTCTCTTAAGTTAACTTTTATATATTATAATCAAACTTTTATTAGAAAATCTTGAGTAGATTATCATATTAAAATTATTTTATTGAATATACTTTAGGGCTTGAATCATGAAAGATAACATTACGAATATATCTCTAACTAGTACTTACCAATTATATTAAACCTTTAAGAATACCAACTTACCTATCTAATTATGATAATATTATTATTACCACCATTTGTTTTTTTGACAATCAAAATATTCTCAAGTTAGCTTCTATAGAGATAACTAGTATTTGAAAACGTGGTTTAAATGTAATTTAATAAAAGGTTTTTTTTATTTAAAATTAATTTTTTAATGTAGATTTTTAATTTTTTTAATGTGTTGATATTAAAAAATAATTTTAAAAATAAAAAATATATTATTTTAATATATTTTTGAGTAAAAAAATAATAATTATCGCAATACTAAATTATACATGTTATTCTTTTCCTAGCCACCTCAATAGTCGGAAATTAAATAACTTCTATATTTGTTTCTCTTTTTTTTCATTGACATTTTTAATATAAATTTTACTAAACTCTTTCTTTTAAATTCATCATCGCATAAACAATAATTGGAACCAAACATCCATTTACTTTTAACAAAGAAAGAACCTCTTCTCAATCATGTTTGAGAAAGATCATTAACATTTAAATTAATACTAGAGCTAAATATTGAGGAAGAAAATTATAAAAATACTTGAAAAAATTATGAGCCATTAGATCATGATCTTATTATGGGTTTCAATAGTAGGTCCCACTAACCAATGGCTCAAATGTATTCTTAAATTTATTTTTTTTATTTTATTTTTTTAGGTTTTAAGATTGGTTCACCCATTGGGAGGGGGTGATTTATTATCATCTCCCCTTTTTTTAATAATAAATTAATTTATTAGTAGATTCTCAAATTATATAAGTTCATCATCTACTTTTAATTTCAAATCAACAAAAATTTTACCATATTAATATCTTGTACGGTGACCTTGTTGAAACATCATGTTAATCATATAATTATTTTTATTCTAAAATTTTATATACATATGTATTAAGAATCTAAATTATTTTTTATTATTGCAAACATATTTTATATTACATTTATTCAATCCAAACACTTTTATTCATCAATTAGTATTGGTTGAAATGAAAGACAAAAAAACAATTTATTATAAAGGGAAGAAACAAAAAAATCATTTTAGGATGCTTGTATATTAAATATTCTATATTAATTCTAATTCACATACAATCTTAAGAAACATTACAAAGTTGTATTACATGCACTACTAAGAAATTAACAAATAACAACGAGATTAGTGATGAAAAATATTGTGTCGATAATGTTTCATAGAAATATCAATAAGGAATTTTCATCGAAAATTACTGAAAGAGTTGGTGATGAAATTTATGTCGTTGGTAATTCCTAATTGAATTATTAAAAAAATAAAAAAAATAAAAAAATAATAAATATTATATTGGCAATTCCATCAACTATTTTGGCATTATTTTCAATTAAGAATTTATTTGGCACTTTAAAAGTGCTATAACCAACAATAGCCTTTTTCTTCTTTTTTTTCTTTTTTTTTCTTCTAATGAAATCCTTGACAATGATAAAAAATTTTTATTGATGAGTCTATATCCAAACCAATTTCATCAAAGACCAATTTCATCAAAGAGTTATAGAATATTTTTGAGTTTCTAGACTCTCCAACGGAGTCCATGATAAAACCTTTTATATGTAATTTCATTAATAATATTTGATTCATGATTGAGAACATCACCAATGGCATCTCCTATTAATAATTATTATACCAACAAATTTTTTGATAGATATCAAAACATGTTGCCATTTTTTTGGCACAAAAAGTCTATAGGTATAATAAATTATTGATAAAATCATCAATAAAAAAAATTCCAATAAAAAAATAGTTGATGACATTACTCCATTTAAAATATCATCAAATAACTACTAGTTGGTGGATGCCAAACAAAAACAATAAAAAATAAATATATTGTAAGGAATTTTAATATAAAGTTTTAGGTTTAAAAAATCTCTCATCTGCTGTCTTCTCCAAGCTTTATTAATGTTTTAGTTTTTTAATATGAGTAAATGACACAAGGAACCCATCTTATTTTAAAACTTTCACTCATCACATAAGATGATTAACCAATAAACGGGCCCCTGCATACATGGGCATGTACACGTGTTGAAAATCTGTCGGTCATCCTATAATTCTTTGTGAATTGCTATATAGATTAATTAATGCATTCGTTATAAATTCATTTATTATAGTTTCTTCTTATATAAGCATAATAATATAAAAAGAAAATTCAATACCATCTATGTCAAACCTAAATGTTTGCATTCGCAGTATTCTTAAAAGGAAAATGATTGCCAACAATTATCCATAATAAAATTTCATTAAATAATGGTAAGGCATAAATATCATGAATAACAATTATTAAATGATTGTCTGTCAATAAAATAAAATAAAATAACTTTCTAATTTTAGATTTTAGAATTAACTTTCATGAGCAGGAAAAAATAAAATTGCAGTTTTTAATTTACTATCTTATTGTATTTTAATTAAAAAGATTATAAATTAATTTTATAAATTAAGATGATGTCTGTCAGTTCAATTATGTTTTATAAATTAATTTTTTATATATATTTTATTTGTTTTAATTATTAATATCAAAAGTTAATTTTAAAATAAAAATATTATTTTAATATATTTAAAAAAAACTTTAACGAAATATTTAATAAGAGAGAGAAATGGGTACAGAAAACTTGAAGCTTGGACAAGGTCAGCGTGTCCGATGACCAGAAAAGGTACCAAAAAGGACACCTCTCTCTCTCTCGATAAAGATGACAGGAACATGGCCCACATAACCACGTTTCAAGTTCTTATGGGTTTTTAAGTTGTGAGCCCCCCAAGAACCTCGGGAAAAAGAAGAAATGCAGCAGCCCCCTTTTGTCCTTTTCCGCGGCGGTCGCAGCTACGGATTTCGGGTATCATGCTGCGGGGACCATATGAAATGTTCCGGTGCTCCGCTTCGAGGCTGACGCTACGACGGGTCATTTAATAATTTAATGTTTGTTGTGGGATGATATAAATTATATTTTAAAATTATATTTAATAATTTTAATTATTTGATTGAAATAATTTTTTATTATAATATAATTTTTAAATAATTAAGTAATTATAATTATAATTTTATTATTTTTATTTATTTGATAAAAATTAAGTAAAATATAATATAAGTCTATATAAATTTTAAGTTTAAAATTTTTTTTTAAAAAAGATATATTAGAAAATAATATAAATTATATTATAAAATATAAATTATAAAAATTTAATGTGTTGGAATTACATGCAGATAATTGTGAGTTTGAGATGCTTAGGTACGGAAAAAAAGCAAGCATAAATATGAACTCATGAGTTTTTTAGTGGTATGCTAATAAAGATACCTTTCTTTAAATTTCGAGGGGAACACGGAACAAGATTTTCTATGGAGGGAGCTCCATGGACGGGAGGACTAGTTAGGTGCCTGACAACTCATCTTTCTATAATTTTACGTTGTCGTTTTAGTAATTTTGTTTATTTGAGAAATAAATCTTGGAAAAAATATAGTAATTAATATTAGAAAGAATTTAGTAATTTTATGTTTTAACACTATTTAACTTCTTTTTCATTTTAGTGCCTTGTTTTTCAATTCCATTCTTGATTACAAAATAAAAAACAATTGTTTTTCAATTACAAACAAATCATACTATGCTTATAGTAAACATCAAAAGCATTTTAGATTTTACATAATTAGTCCATCCACTTGCATTATGCCTGGGATGTGAGTAAAAATCATTTTAAGCACAAAAAAATACTTAGGTATTGAAATGTGTTTTCTAAAAAAATATAGATTATAACCGTGAATTGAATAATATTTTTATCTAATATTGAGATAGAAAAACATTTTATCTACTTTGGTTAACTTTGGTTGGCTTGTGAAATTAAAGAGGATAATTTTTTTAAAAATAAATTTAAAAGTTAAATCCTGAATTAACTCAATGTTAAATCACAAAATCAATTAAAAAATAGAATTTAATTAAAAAAATAAGTAAAATCGAGTCAAGCATGCAAGCTCGTAACAAAAGGCATGCACATAATTATATTCAATAAATTTTTTATCCTGGAGATTTCTTTTTATTTAATTATATGATAATAAAAGACATGATAATTTTTTTTGGATGAAACAAACTTTTTAAAAGTAAGAAAACAGTGATAGGCTCGTGGAGTAGAGATAGCAAAAATAGATCAAGACAAGAAAAATGGTGTAATTACATGCTTTTAGGTTTGAGTTAAATAAAAAAAAAAGATCATCAATAACAACGGAAACAGTTGTATTTTTTTTTTAAAAAAAGGATAGAAAAAACATTAAAAAAAACACATAATAACCCGAATATTACGGTTAATACCCATTAAACTTGTAATTTGGCTAATAGACTCAATTTAATTCAATAATTTGTTTTATCATTCTCTTTTAAACCAAATATAAATTAATAATTTTTTAATAAAAAACAAAAAATAGAAAGAGTCACATAGGCTACCATTCTAATCATTTTTTAAGCAATAAAACAAAAAATAGAAAGAGTCACACAGGCTACCATTTTAATTATTTCTTAAACAATAAAGATATTGGATTTACTGATCAAACAATTTGGATAATCACAACTCAGACTTAGTAATTTAAATAGAAACATCATATTAAAGTTTCTAAAAACAAATTTCATCACAAAAAATTGAGATATAAATATTAAAATAAACTTGTTTGCATGATGCTAGTTAGCATTAGTGATGAAGAAAGGAATTCAATGTGAGAAATTTTGATTATTTTAGGGACTTCATCTAATCTAAATTGTCCATATAAAAATGTGTTTTGGTGCACATAATTTAAACCTTATGTAATCAAAACATACGTATTTTTTTTTAGCAATGGTATCTTTATATAAGCTTTCGTGTAATCGAAAATAGTTTTTTTATCAAATAATTTTAAAAAGCATCTTTTGTACCATATCAATAAATTCAAAAAAATCATATGTTTGATCATCATTTTTAAACATATATAGTGTGTTTGATGAAGCTGCTTAAATGCTCAATAGTTAATTATAGCTCTAAGCTTAATGCATGAGCACTTATTCAACAACTAATTGTCAACCAAATTATCACCTATATTAGCAAGTTATAGAGATTTTAAGCTCATATGATATAACAAGCATTTTCATGCGGTAGTTATAAAACCAATCATCTTTAAAGAATTTTTTCCCTTCAATCTTTACTATTTTTGCACTATTCATGGCCTCACTTAGATTCTTGTTATTGGTTATCATCATAACAGCACCTTCAATATTAAAGACATCAAGCATCATAATTCTTCTTCCTTCTTAAGCCCTTATCAATAAGAATACCTCATTGAGTGAGGGCAGAGATTCCTTTCCAAGTGTTTGAATTCACACTTGATCAAACTTTATATTAAGTCTTGCAAGAAATTCAAAGATATTCTCCTTTTCCACATAATTTTTTAGAACTATAACATTATGATTACACTGCATCTTAAAATCCTGATAATAAGCCAATTCCAACCAGAAACTTTTCATAGTATTGTAATAATCAATAACCATTATAGTACCTTATTTGATCATTGAGAGCTTCGTTTTAATCTTATATATTAACACATTATCTTTCACTTTAGAATAGGTTTGTCTCACTGCATTCTAAATGTCCTTTGTTGTAATCAAGAACATGCAAGGTCCATGAACTTTTGGCACTATAGAGTTCCATAACCATGATCTAATCATGGAGTCTTCTTTATCCCAGAGTATAAGTTTTATGTCTTCTAGATTATAAGGATTATCCATCAAATGATTGATCTTTTCGTTTTCTTTCAAAAATGTTTTCATTATCTGGAACCACTTTAGATAGTTTCTTTCATTTAGACGACATGACATCCATAAATTATGGAGTTCCTTTGATGATGGATTAATTTGTGTTTCTTTTATAGTGTATTCAGCCATGTTTTTAAAACTAGGCAAGTTTACTAGATTAGGTAACTAGAAATGTGGAGAATTATCTATGTATTTCTCACTTTATTTCAAAATGAATTCTTGAATATATAAAACATCTATGTTTCTATATTAGGACAATTATTAACAAATATGTATTGTTACTTGATTCTAATTTATAGGAAAGGATATCCAACTTTCCTTTTTATTTTCTACAAATTAGATTCAAACGAGTCTGAATTACTTTAGAATCTTTAACATTTCTCAACCTATTTTGACTTAAAACACTAAAAAAATCTTTAAAACCTTGATAAATCTATTCATAGTCTAAAAAAATAGTTCAAAGAACCCAAAATCAACCCAAACCCGAAAAAAATACTTATTTTTTTCATTTGTTGTTGTTATCTTAGTTTTTTTTTTATCTTATTATTAAATTAACTAAGATTTAACTTGGTTATCAAATTTCTTTTATTTCTTTATAACCATAATCGTCTACTAAGTTTTTTATTTTTAGTTAATTTTTTTATTTGGCCCGTAGTATCACACAGACTATCATTCTAGTGACTATTAATTGTTGTCTTTAAACAATAAAGATATCAGATTTATTGATTGAATGATTTGGATAATCACAACTCAAACTTAGTAATCTAAGTATAGGCATCATAAGTTTCTAAGAATAAATTTCAGCACGAACAATTGAGATTTAAAGATTAAAATAAACTTATTTGTGTGATACTATTCAACATTGGTGATGAAGAAAGGAATTTAATTTAGATATTTTGATTATTTTAAGGAATTTATTTAATCTAAATTGTCCATATAAAAGTGTGTTTTGTGCATACACTAGAAATTAAACCATCTATTATTATTATTATCAAAACATACATATTTTTTTTAGTAAAGGTATCTTTATATAAGCTTTCTTGTCAAACAAGAATAGTTTTTTCATCAAATCATTTTAAAAAACATTTTTTATACCATATTAGTAAATTCAAAAAAATAAATCATATGTTCTTAAACAAGTATTAAACTCGTACCATGCGTTTGATCAAGCTACTTAAATGCTCAACAATTAGTTATTGCTTTAAATTTAATGCATGAGCACTTATTTGATAACTAATTGCCAACCAAATTAACACCTACATTAGCATTTTCTTGTCTTGAAAATTATATGGTCATTGATCAATATTCATCATCATCCACTCTATAAGGAACAATATAAGGAAATGAAGTGGTTGGATCATTACGGCATTAGGTGAATAAATAGGGATGATTCCATGCAATATGAACAATATAAGGAAATGAAGTGGTTGGATCATTACGGCATTAGGTGAATAAATAGGGATGATTCCATGCAATAATACTTAGTTGAAAGTAATAAGGTTAATGAGGGGACAAGGATGGTTAGTAAGTTTGTAGTTGAATGAGACTTGTTGAAAAAAAAGAAATGATTGATTTTTAATAAAATTAATATTATATGATAAAATTAAAAAATAAAATCATTAAAAAAAATTAATATCAACTCAGGTTAAAATCTCATACGCATGACCCCTAGGTTACGAGACTAGGGTCATTATATTGAAAAAATTAATGAAACTCAATTCTAAATAAATCAAATATTGAACGACTAAATTGAAAAAAAAATCAATTTAAAAAAAAAACCAAGGCAAAAAATAAAAAATAAATAAGGATCAAATCTACGTAAAAATCAAATGATAAGGGATGTAATTGATTTTTTTAATAAAATAACAATCAAAAGAATGGGTACTAAATTTGATATAAATACTAAATATAACAAAATATTAAGAAATGAAATTTAAAAAAATAAAAAAATAATTTAAAGAAAACAAGAATCAAAAGAATAAAGGCCACAATGGACAACTTTTAATTTTGGTTAACCTAACATGTTTTATAAAAGAAAGATAGACAAAAAAAAAAAAAATCAACCTCTAACTAACCACTGAAAAACATCACACGTGTCTCCATGTGAATTCATATAAACTTTTAGGAAAGATGACAATTACTTATTCTTTTGCTATAAAGAGGTGTTGTATGCACTTCTCAAAAGATGCAGATATATTTTATATACGGGTATGTACAACAATTTTATTTTTTTATTTAATTTATTAAAAAATCTAAATATTGTCGACCCTAGATGATTTTAACCAAAAAAACATAAAGAAAAAAGCTAAAAAAACTCTTAACATAAGTTATAAGTTTTTTATAGTTTTTTATTCTTAGAGTACCTTAGTAATTACGTGATGCCATGAAAAATTAAAAAAAAATGCCCTTATCCAAAGAGTTAAAAGAAAATGTAACTTTAAAGTTTTTCTACACATTATAATGTGTAAATAAAATAATTTAAAACTATTGTATCCCATTAAATCTTGTAACAAAAAATGTACCCTGTAAAAAATTATAATTTTACCCATAAAAACAAGTTATACGGTTTTCCATATGTTTTTTTAGCTTTTGTTGTAATTTTAATTTCAGCCATTTTGAGCAGCCACAGACAATGAGAGAATAATGGAGGAAAGGTAACTATTGGAATCTTTAGCCTTTCTTGCACTTTCTAGCCAATAGGAGCTTGACAACATAAACCTTGAAAACGACATAGACAAGGGTGAAGAGGGACCCATTTACTTGAGCGGTTAGAAGAAAGCTGTTCTTCAGGTGGAGGCCAATCGCTGCAATCAAATCGATGGAAAAGCAGCAAGAAAATCATCGAGTTTTAATGCCGATTGAAACTTTTAGCAGGATGAACCTTTGCCATGCGCCTTGGAGACTCAATTATTAAAAGGGCTTCATAAAGTTGAGAATTTGGCATCTGAAAAGAGTTTTCGGCAGACTTTCAAGCCCCACTTAGGGTTGGTAAATAATGAAGCTTTACTTAGGGTTGGTAAATAATGAAGCTTTAATCAAACTTTATCAACTCATGACATTGAGAGTTTGAATTTTCCGAGATAAATTGCCTACCTTTCCATTTTTTAATTAACAAATCAGGATAATAATCCTGCAACTGATTAACTTGACAAATGACTTCTGTTCTTTAACGTACACATTTATGGTAAAAAGGCAGGCAAAAGAGATGCCAATCCTTGATTTTAATCAAGGTCTTTTTCTTATGTAGGATGATGCTACAGTCAAAAGGGCCTTTCAAACTCTTCTTGTTTATATTGGGGATGTTGCAAAGAATCCTGACAGGGAGAAATTCAGGAGAATTTGCATTGGTAATCCATTGTTCCACATCAGACACTTACCTGATTGATGATGTTGAGACCATTTAAATCCTCCAGAAGAATTTAATTTTTCCATTAATTTGGGCTGCGCCATTGTCCTTTGGGGTGGATTGTCACCACAGCTCCAGGCATACTGTATAATCCATCGGCTAGCAGCATCAAACACAGTTCGAGCACATCCTCTTGCTCGTGACCAAGAATTTTGCCTCTCATGTCATATTCACATTGAGCAATGACTGTGAAGGCATTTAACTGTGTGAAAGAAAGCTCAAATATATCCGAATTTTCTTTCTAGAGTAGATGATTGAACTTGCATGCTGTTCTATAGACACTGTCGTGTGATGAAGTGCTCTATTTTTCTATCAGTAACTATGATTTTTCGGTAAAAACAGATCTTGTTCGAAATAAAATCCAGCCTGAGAAAAGTTCTGGGTTTATACTGAGTCGAGTTTTAGTGGCAATCAGGATAATATTTACAGATATGCTTAATGATTCTCAAGATCTTTGAAGGGAACATGATATATACATGCGCAAGCTTGTCATTGGAAAAGACAAATTTATAGTGTTTTTTATAAGCAGTTAAGTTCTCGGTACGTTTATATTTTTTATTTCTTGTCTAATATTTTCAGGCGATCAGAAAGAGTAAATTAACTTGATGTGCCTTCATATTATAGCAATATCTTGATTTTTATATTTAAAATTATTTTTTTATAATAATATATTGATATCAAAAATAATTTAAAAAATATTATTTTAAAGTATTCTAGATTAAAAAATAATCATTACCGTAATTTCAAATCTCTAATTTAACTCTGTATAGTAATAAAAAAAAATTGATTTATCTGCCACAGCAGCTACACATTTTAGAGTTCAGATTTAAACATATTTTTAAAAAATAATTAATTACATGTGAAAAGCAGGGTTCCTTAATTTGTGGAAGTCAGCACCCAAAAATTCTCTTTTTTCCCCTGAATTGTGAAGGTCAACAATAAACTACTTTGAACCTGCGAAACATATCTTTAGCAAGCAATGTTTGTTATGAATTGGTTGTATGAATATGCTTTCTCGTACAGCTATTAAGTTTTAATTTGAAAGTCTGATAATATTATTTTTTTAATTGTTTTATAAATATATTAAAAAAAATTAAATAATTATTTTTAATGCTAACGTATTAGAACGATTAAAAAATAAATAAAAATAACTTAAATTAAAGAAATTCAAAGTTTTAAAAAAATATGGTTACACCATATTTCTAATGGCACCCTAGAAATTAAGCAATGAAAACCTTAATTATGACAAGAAGCAAGTGGGAGTCCCTTAACCATGTGCCTATTGTGATTACTTTTCCAAAATTTCTTTAGAGATTTTTGTAAGTTGTTGGGAATTGTCTGAGTAATTGCAGCATCATCATACAGCACTCGGATCTATTTACTATTACCATTTGTGATGTAAATATGGGGGCCAATGTCCATTTTTTTTATAAAAAAGAAAACATTGCAAAATAATTAAAAGCTTCGCTACTCTAAGACAAGACAGGGAAGGGAGCGCAATGAAATTTATCACAGTAAGTTTTTGTTTTTTTTTTCCAGGTCTGTTGAGCTTTAGGCTATTTATTAAAGTTTCCACTTGCCTGAGGTTTGACAGAAGAGTAGAAGAAAGTCTATTGAGCAATTGGGCTGACAAATTGTTCCCCTGTTTGAGGATGCTCCATGGAATTTGCTTGTAATTCAGGCAAGAGCCAAGAGGGGGTTGAGTCGTTGACCCAAAAAACGAAAATTGCCTTATCTGGGTTTCAAAGTAGTTGGTCTGATAAGATGTTCGGCCAATTCTTTTCAGGAGATAAGTTACTAAGCACACTGTTTGTGGGGGCTTCAGCCCTCCTGGAGATTGAGCCCAAGCCTTGGATGATTCTTCCCAGACCGAATATAGAAGGCACAGACAGGACTATTTGTCCCTTGATTTTGACAAGGTTTGTTCCTTGTACCAAAGACCACTCGAATAGATTTTTATTTTACATTTTTGTAGCAGTCAAGGGTTAGATTTGCTTGTAATGATAAAAATGATATTATGTGGTCCTCTAGTGTTAAACATGAAATGTTATCAGCTGTTGTGTTCTTCAGAGCGAACTAGAGTGCCATGCATTTCTGGGCCATCCAACTTGCGCTTCGTGTCCCATGGAACCAGTTAGTGCCCCGCCTCTGCTAGATTTCATCACTTCAACGATGCATGTCAAAGCTTTTACTTCTCCATGTTCCTAAACCGTGCCACAATCACCAGCACTAGCGATGGCAAAATACTACAAACTCAAGGATATCTAGGCTTAGTTCATTGCCTTTGCGCTTGACTGCAAGAATGTTTGTCTAAAACATTTGCAGGGACACTTATCAGTTGTGCACAAGGAAGATGCTACGAAATCACCGCCGACAGGAGCAAATGCTTGCAATTGAAGGCAGATAGATCGGATAGTTTTTACAGAGACCCACTCAGTTCTATTTTACAAGAAAACCCAGATCGGGCACATTTGCTGACAGAACACTCTGACATCACTAACGAATAGTTACATGAACTTGATACCTGAAAATGCCTCCCTGAACAGGATCTGGAACAAACAAGTATACTTCCTATAGATCCCTGATCTTTAGAAACATACTGAGCAATAACATGCTTGGCCACCAACTGCAAGTCCTTCAAGCAAGCATATTCAATCTTGGTACGGGTTCATCTTTCAGAAAAAACTACCTCTTTTGACGAACTAAAATTCAACTGGCTAAGTTTTACCAAATCTTAAGCATTTGTTGTGTTTGACTTCAATACTCTGGTTCTGAGTGAGTTTCTTTGATGGTTTCACCATGGAGATTTTCTCCATGGAATTTATGAACTTTCGCAAGTGCTTGATGTACTCTGGATAAGTTTCCAGGTTGCAATGACCACCACCTTTGACCCATAAGGGATCATATTTTTCCTTGGCAAGTTCCCACAGGCGCTTTCCATGGGACAGATCAACAATATCATCATTTGTTCCCTGTAGAGTTTCAACAACAAATGTCATCCATGGTCACAGCAAAAAATGTACTAATTTAAGGTGAAACGAATAATACCAATCAACACTATATAGAAATAATCACAGATGATTCAATCATATCTTCAGCAAGAAGGGGTATCTGGTATAACCACAATAAAGAACATGGCTTCGAAGCAATTCTTGTAAACTTATCATATGAAGTTGTTATGATACTGGCTAATGAAAGAAAATGAGAGGTGGCATTCCTGTTCTTCTAATTTCGATTGATCTGAACCAAGTGCAAGCAGGGTTTCACTCATCACTATTTCCTTCTGAGAAGTATTATTCCAAAGAAAGTCATCGATTGTTTATAAGATTAAGCTCCATGGTTGCCTAGCTTCATTTACAAGCCAACTCAACCAGCTTCTTCATCTAACAAGTCCATTGCATCTGACTGAGGCACCTAGGAAGTAAGAGAGATCTTAGGAAAAAGTCATAGGAACCCTCATGTATCTTGGGTTGGGTTCATCTTGAGTCCCTGGATAGGAATATTCAAGTGTCTTCCACAAAAATGTTTTCACATCAAATGTAGATTTACTATATTACCCAATCATTAGCAATAATATATAGTCACCCATTAAAATTATGTCAGTTATTAGTTGCTTTGACAAATCTAGGTGTGGCACTCAATTCCAAATCATTTTTAAGCCCTCACCTCATTTTTCTTCAAAACCTTTCAAAATCATTTCAACTTCCCAAAACTATGCACAGTTTATGTTGGTTTAAAATCTACATATCTTCTTCTTTTTTTCTCACTTCCAGTTTCATTAAGATTGGCCATTCTTCAACAGAAACTAGATCTGGAAGTCCTGGCAATGATTTTTTTTTTTCCAGAAGATGTACCTGTAGTTTTCACAACTGAAGGTTTTTGGCTACATATATAATGAGCATTAAACAACTTGCAAAACCTTTCTATGCTACTGGAAGGAAACAAGAAAGATGTGCAACATTTCTCAACAATTCTAAATAAAAATAAAACAACGTCCAAAAAAATCCCAGTTTTTCTCTACAATTATCAGTAATTTTCAACCGAACACATCTCTCTAATGGTCAAACTTGCAAAATAAGATGCACTTAAGTAAATACAATAAATATCTTTAGCAATGGCATGCAGTCACATCATGAGAAGCAAAATAAGCAAAGAAATGGAGAACCCTACATCTAAGTGTTTGCATGATTGGAATTATATGCAAATAGAAAGGGAAAATTCGGTGGAAACAACGTGAAGAAGCTGGTCAGGGTGGCCAATTAATAAAAGAGAGGGACTTACATGGATAACCAGAACAGGGCAGCTGACAAGTCGTATTTTGTCTATATTCTGTACATGTTAGATACAGCACGTTCAGTGCAAAACTAACTTAATTTATATCCAAAGAACAGGAGATGTAATGATATCAGCTGCTCAACTTACCTTGAAAATGTCAAACCAAAATGTCATCTTGACAGGATACAAGACCCTTATGCCTGAAAGAATTGCACTGTGAAGAACGACGCCTCTCAACTTCTGTAAACGAGAAGCCAAGTGCAGGGTAGGACCACTTCCAACAGATTGGCCATACAAGATCAAGTCTTCCTGCTTTATTCCATAATCCTTCTTCAAACAATTGTACACAGCCTCAATGTCATAGTATGTGTTGAACTCAGATGGCTGTTACAGATACAGATGAAACAATTAATTAGGTATAGCATTGCATTAGCCAGATAGCAGAATAGACAGATCGAAAAGGGCTGGACAATTAAGATTAGATACTGTTTTCTTGTTACCACGAGCCTTTTCAGTAAATTTTTGGGCAATTCAACATTTAATTCAAAGAAAAAAAATGCATATTGATCTTATAGATTTTCTTTACCTTGCCAGAAGATGCTCCATATCCAGAATAATCATAGCTGCAAAACAGCAAAACACAAACTAAGTAATAAAGTTATAACCACGAGTATTGTGAGCATACAATTGGCATAGCTGCTTCATAGAAAAGCATTTGTATCCTGAACAAATTTTTCAGCTGAATCTTAACATTAGCATACCAATTCATACTGCAAGTACAGATTATTTTCCTATCAAAAACATTCCTCATGGCACGCACCCAAAAGTAAATACAAAAAACAAAATCAAGAAAGTTTCAAGTAAAATTTTAAAGAGTTAATGCAAGAAAAGTCCATGTTAATGTGAATTGATGCCGACAGTGACAAATCAAGCCCTACAAAATCCAGCAGGATCATGACAAAAGCATGCAATATCTTTTTGGGCATCATATATTTAAATCAGAACACTAGGGACATATTTTCTTATTTCTCTATGTCAAGTCCATTTAGACTTATTGTAAGGTCACAATAGAGAAAATGAATATACATTCGATGCTTACAAAGCCAGCAACTTTCACAGATTGACAGATGAGTTTATCCTCAATAAAATTCACAGATGATATAGCTCCAAACATGCAAAGACAAGAAACACCTCAGAAGAAGATGGGAGAAATGGTCCATCCGGCAAATCCACAATTCAATGACTTGCTTCTTTGTCAACACCAATGGAAAATAAATAAAAAAAAGGAAAGAAATCACAATTAAGAAACAGGAGTTAAAGTAATTGTACAAGCAGAACAAAGAGGGAAACTAGAGTCAGAAGGCAGCAAGATAAAAGAAAAAAACATAAGCAAACCCCTTAAACCACAAAATGCTCTTAATCAATCACCAATGGGAGAAACCATAAAGTTAGAACGTTTATAAATAACCGATCACCAAAAAGGAACATGTATAGATACAGAAAGAAACATAAACACAAGTTAGCACCAAATTCCACCATGAACAAATAAGAGCTAATTTCATGAAATTCAAAAGCAAAATCATGGAACCCAGAAAAAAAGGTAATGAATTAATTTCCAAAAGAGCCAAAAAATAGAAGAAATTAGACAAGCCTAACAAAATATCCAAAAAAGAAAAAAAAGCCATGCCCAGCAAAAATACCTCATGATATTTACTCTCAAATGAGCTCTAAGTTCAATGAAAAGCTCATGCATTTGTCCAAGGTCAGCAGCATTTCCATGAGAGTACAAAACTGTAAATCTTGCAAAAGGGTGTTTCCAAAACGTGGCCACAATCTTGTTCCCAGGTTTAGTTTCCAACAAATGAACCTCCATGTTCTTGTCTGCAGTTACACCTGGTAACACCAGCCTCCCATCACTCTCTCTAAACACATCATACGTGGGAGGGTCTGGCGGGAAAAAAGCAAATTTTGCTGCCACACTTGACGTTACATTTCCCATTTATGTCAACACAAACGTTGTATCCTCTTTGTACTCTTATATTTAAGACAAGAGAGTATAAAAACAAAGTAAGCAGAGGATAAGAAAACAAAAAAAAAAAAAAACCCAGTTGAGATTTTATGATGACAAAAAACGGGTGTGAGTTAACATCGTCAGTTGGTGATAAAAAGAGGTTAAAGTTCGAAACTTTTTTTGCTTTTTGGTTATGGTGTTTATAGGGTAATGTGAAGGGATCCGATCTAAGAGGATGGGCTGGAATTGGTGGTGGAGGAGGAGGAGGAGGAGGGAACAGAAACCCAGAAAATGAACACTAAGGATTTTTAGGGAACAAAACATGAGAGAGAGAGAGGGAGAGAGAGAGCTGTTTGCTTGTTTAATGTAGTTTAGCCATTGATGATGAAGCGATGATCTGTTTAAGACCTTTCTTCTATTTCTATTTTTGACTGGATGACACCCCTTGTTTTGAGACGGATGATTGTATAGATGGACATTTCTGACCTTCCGTTATCTTCAGGTGAATATTTATTTATGATTGCCTTCTTGATCAATGGATAATGGGAGCCTGGTTGCTGTTCATGGAAGGCTCAGATGATCTTGACTGTGTTCACTCGAACTCCATCTGAAAGGCGGAATACTCTCAAGAATCTGAAATGGTCTTAGGATTTCATGTAGGGCATAGAAGCTCTCTTGATTTCGGCAGAGGCAGGCTGTCATCACTTCTTGCATAACACTCGTGAATTCAATTTTCAGCTGTGGGTTTTGAGAGGTGATCTTGCTGAGAATAGCAGTAATAATTTGGTCCCTTTTAGAAGGACAGATTAGTCTTTTAAAGCAGATCCTTGTATAAGCCCACCTGATATACAGAAAGGTCACCTAAAACAGGTGCCCTTGCAAAGGTCAGGAGCTCAAAACTAGAGTGGAAGCGGTATAAAAATAAAAAATAAAAAAAGTTGAAATGAGAGGGTAAAAAAGAAAATCGAAAACGGAGCTGATGGACGGCTAGGATTTGGTCAAAAGCTGCTGGAAAGAGAGAGATCGAGCGTCATAAATTGTCAGAGACGGACATTCCCTCGTTTGCTTTGAGCACACTGTGTTTTTTTTTTTTAATTTATTTTGATACGTAGTTATAGTTATTTTTTTAATAATTTTTTATTTTTAAATATATATTAATAATATTTTTTATTTTTTATTTTTTTTAATATTAGCATATTAAAATAATTTAAAAATATATTAATTTTAAATAAATAAATAATTTTAAATTTTAAATTTTTAAAATGCATAAACAAAGGTCTACTTTATATGTGCTTCTCATGTTTTGACATTTACTTTTTCTCTTTTTGTTAATTTTTACTTTTTTTATATATTTTAAAAATATTTAAAAAATATATATTTTTTTTATTTCAAATTATTTTTTTATATTTTTAAATTATTTTAATATACTAATATCAAAAATAATTTTTAAAAAATAAAATATATTATTTTAATACATTTATAAATGAAAAGCAATTATAATTATACTCTCAAACATATTCTTCACTATTTGAATGCAAAAAATATTAAATTAACAATATTTTTAATATTTTTAATTAAATAATAATAAAAATAAAATATTATTTTAATATATTTTTTAAAAAATATTTTTTAAAAATACATTGCACTGCGATTAAATCGTTGTTCTACTATATTTTAAAAAGTTTTACTTTAAATTATTTTTTATGATTTTAGATTATTTTAATTAGTTAATATTAAAATAATTTTTTAAAAATAAAAATTATATTATTTTAATATATTTTTAAGTAAAGAATATTTTAAAACACCACATCAACCACATTAAGAAAGTGTTTATAAGTATAGTAACAGTTGTGATTCAAAGTGTTTTCCGGTTAGAAATGAATTAAAATAATATGTTTTTATTTTTAAAAAAATATTTTTAATATTGACACATTAAAATAATTTAAAAATATAAAAAAATTATTTTTAAAAAATATAATTATAACTATATTCTCAATCACTTTCTATTTTTAATATATATATATATTTCGATATTGAAAGCTTCATTCAAGCTCGAAGGAGGCGTTAGAGAGGTAATAAAGTATGGACGGTAAGTATAGGGTTAAATAAAAAATAGTTTAATAAGTTTGGTTAAAAGATTATTTTTCAAATTGAGGTTATAAAATAATTAAATATATATATATATATATATATATATTAATATTGATGGTCTTGAATTTAAATATTGTAGATTTAACTATTATTATTATATCATGAAATAAATAATACTTTATATAAAATATTTTTTATTATTCAATTAAACTATCTATAATTTCATTATGTATAAAATACATCCGACAAAAACTATAGTTTCTTAAACGCACAACAACATCAAGTAAAATATAATCAGGGATAAAATTAGGATTGTGATCAAATTCTATAAATACTACGTTATCAATAAAATATAATAAAAAATAAAAAAATAATTTTTTTCACTAAGTCAGACTCAGTTCAATACATTTAGTTTTAAACTGGATTAAGATTGCCAAAATCATGCACTATTATTTACATGAATAATGGTATATGTCTGTTCATATGAATAATAGAGATATATTCCGCTATTCAAATAAATAAAGTAAACAATGAAGTATGTTTATATTTTTATTTTTATGTGCATATTGGAGTCTCCACAGTGAAAGCAATACAATTCTATTTTCAATGAGTTTGTGTTTTTAACAAAAGAATTGTTGGGCCATGCATATGAATCCACTTTTCATTTATTGTCAAATATTTATTTTATATGATTGATTTCAAATGTGAAAACAATCACAGAAACAAATAGCCACTCATAATTCTTATAAAGAAATGGAGAGATAGTAGGAATTCATGATTAAAAAAAAATCTTGAAAATAAATCATTATTTTAATGCAAGCAATTTTTTTTATATATAATGCTCCAAAATAATAACTTGAAAATTTAGTCTTGCTTACATGTATCTATAATGAGAGAGATTATGAAAATGGTTCCACCTTCTGATCTAAAACACAATCTTTTAATATATCAAAAAGCTATACTCGATAATAAAGATAAAAATTTTAAAAATTACATTTAGTATATTATAATTAGATTATTTTTTCTATTACCCATTATAGTTTAAAAAATTACAATTTATGTCTTAGATTAACATAAATTCTCAAATCTAAAGAAATGATCATCTAACTATTTTACATGGATTATAATGACAATCTTGGAAATGAATAGATTTTTTTTATTGATTTTTTTTTAAAAAATTGGTAAGGATTATCGTACTTATAGAGTTTAGAAAGTAAAATGTAATTTTTCAAACTATAACAAATAGTAATTTCAACAAAATAATATGATACTAAGGGTAATTAAAAAGATAAAAAAACTAAAGAGGATAGTGAATTCACTCTTTACCTAAATACAATTTACTGTGGACAAGAATAATTAATTTATCATCTTAACCTTACCAACACAAAAAAATAAAAAAGTGTAAGCTAATGATTGGAGGTATGGTTGCCTATGCAATATAATTATTTTGACATTTGAAAATTGATAAAAATTTCCTTTCTTTCTACATATTTAAATTAGAATGATGTTTTGGAAAAGAGTTTATTTGCTTGCTATGGAGGGGTATTTATATATTTTTTTCTTTGTTGTATATAGTTAAATTATCATATTATCCTTGGATTTTGAAAAATAATTAACCAATAATGGAAGCTTCTTTTATCTTTTTATTTTTATAAGTACAATTAAAATACCAACTTACCTGTTGAGCTTCTTTTTTTAAGTTTAGGGGCAAATAGTGTTTTAATTATTTCATAATTGGTTTTTTTTATTGTTTTTTGGGTGTGGGGTAGGGGCAGGGGAATTCTAGTCTTTTAAAAAATAAAAAAATATATTGACATGTGCTGAGCATCAGCATGACAGTTATTTTTGAACAATGCATACGGTTGATTCTAGCGACAAAAAAACCATTCCAAGGTTGTTTTAGCTTTATTTTGGTGTTTTCTCCATGGATATGCGGATCATGCAATGATAAGAACTCTGGTTTGTTACCAACAACCATTTTTTTTCTTTCCTCGTATTTTCTCAGTCTTCGCGCCCTGCCACTTGATTTTTCAAGTTAGCCCCTAAACTTCTATTTCTTTTTTATTTAGTCCCTGTTCTTTTGGTTATGATTTTCTTCTTTGAAATAATTCATTGACTTGATTTTTTTTTTATTTCATCTTGATTCAATTTTTTGCTTTGTCAAATTTAGTCCTTATTTTTTTAATTGTTATTTTTTATAATTTAAGATAATTTGTAGAGTTGTATAACCGATTGAATTCTTCAATATTGAATTGGTTTGGATTTGAGCTTCCTGGATAAACATGTATCTAAAATCTCATGGATTGCAACCTTCAGAAATTAACCCGGCTTCATAAGATATGCTTTGTTTTTTTTTTATTATTATTATCTTTCAATATTTATTTAATTGGAGATTAAGCTTTATTTTTTTGACTGTATTCTATAACCATAGTTTTATCATTTTTTTATTTAATTAGGTTACCTAGGTCTTTTTATATGTTATTTTTAAAAAATTTATTTCTTAAAATAAATTTTATTCTTAGATTAAATAGAATTGATTTATTGAATATAAATAAATTTTCACTTTATTTTGATTTATTAGATTTGCTTTTTCAGGACGTTTCTCTAGCGACCCATGCGGTTTCTTTTTATGCCATTGTCTAGAATGTTGCAATTAGGTTTGAACTATCTTGACAAGTTTTTTTTTTTTTTATGATGAATGATGTTTGCATTAGAGTGACAATGAGTTTTTAACGGTTTTTTCTTTACTTTTCCTTCTAATTATAATATTAGTGGCTCATTTATTTATATTGGTTATTGCTAGATATATATTTTTTTTTTTTACATTTCATTTGCTATCCTTGCTTATAATTGAAATCAGACAATTAAATTATCCAACCTTATTGAATCCAGTAAATTTAATAATTGAAGTACGAAGTTTTTCTTGCTTCATTGAAAACATTGTCCTCTAAATACCCTTTTTGTATACACAAAAATTTTTGATTGAGCAAATTTTAATTGGCTCAACATCATAACACCGCGTCATGGTTATTTTCTGAAAATAATTGGAGCACCTCCCTGGAGAAAGAAAGGTAGGTGGCATCAAGAGTGAAGACATTAAAAAGACTGGTCACCCTCAAGGACCACAGACAGGGAAAACTCTGGCTCTGTGTATCATTTTAGGACCAGATGCTATGCAAGGCATTTTCGGCCCCGACAAGATCCGACCCATCAGGATCCATGCAAGGAAGTTCAATATCAATACAGCTGGAAGAGTGATAGGGTCTGCAATATTAGCGAGAGAAGGTGGACATTTTTTGAAAGGTGTCCTGGACGCCAAGCCCAGTTGATAGCTGGATAGTAATGGGCCCATTTAGCTGCCTGAATGTCCACAGAGAGAGAGCGAGAGAGCTGATTAAAGACAGCCATTCTTTGCATTTTTCGTTTCTTTTCGTTAAATTGAGATGCCAAAGAGAATAAAAAGTTACTGGAAATTGTGAAATTGTCGAAGGCAATGCATCCAAGTTATAGCATTTAAAGTTGAGCCATACTGTCTGGTTGCTGCTTCAAGCTGTGGGTCAGGAACAAGTCAGTGTCAAAGCCAGTAGTGCAGAAATACATTTACTCCACCAGATTATTCAGAGTGTCAGTGACAAAAGGCATTATCTATCATGCCAGGGAGCAACAGACAACGATTCACACGCGCTAAGTGGAACTATTTTGTAACATTCAATTACGGACAAAGCTAATTGCCACGTTGAAATAATACATGCTCCTCTCCTATAGCAGTCTCATCTTCAATAACAGAAACCCAGGTCTCTGCAATTTTATCCACTCTCCCTTCCAGAATCTCCACTAAAGTGAATGCTCGCATTGTGCCTCTAGACCCTGGGGAAAACACTGAAGTTTCGTTATTCATAAAGTTTGTGTTGTCAGTTCCTTGTTCAGCAACTAATCTTCGAACTCGAGGAACGATGGCCCCATTCAGGTATATAGTCTTGTCAGCACCAACCACAATCATTTTCCGAAGACCATTTCCATATGCCAGCTCTTTATGCATGTGACCAAACACAACCAAGGGAATACTGATCTTGGTAGTCTCTTTTAGATGGGATATGGCTTTTGCTAGATCTGTAGATGGTAGAGTGAAATAGTATTCCATAATACAGGACAAATAAATTGCATGTTGTGTCTGTAACAGAAGATACTCATGACCACAAGCAGCTCAGTACCTGGATCACCATGGTCACCACCTCCAAATACCCAATCTTTCCCGCATATGTCATTCAAGTTAGAACCAAGGCCTGAAAAGAAAGACCAAATTGTGTCATTAAAAATAACCATTTCTTTCTAAACAACTATTCTGGAGGTAACTTTGCTGGTTATACACCTGTTGGTCCGTTATGTGCAAGAAATATAACCATATGGTCTTCTGGAGTGCCCAAAGCAGCATTATAGATTCTATCAGCACTTCCATCCATGTCTTGGACTCCATATCTGAAAGAAATCTTTTGAACTTAATTTTTTTGCTATATGGGGGCCACAATAAGTTCAAGGGAGAGACTCAGGTTTTTCTGAATCCAAGACAGGAAGAAAAGAAAATTAAAAAAAGAAGAAGAATGAGGCTCCACACCACAATCTCATCCACACAGTACAGAAAGTTGACTCTTTTGGTTATATGCTTGTACAGTTTTTCATGATTACATCAGCAAAGCAGAGACAACAAAGGAAGAGGATAAGGGCTTATAGAAGAGTGAGGCCCAGTTGAATATATTCGTGTGAAAAAAATCAACACAATACCTTACAAGAAACAGTTGAGAATGTAATGAGCTCGATACATTTATGTCCCCATACCTTACAAGTATTATTTTGGTTTTCACTTTTTAATAATTAGAGATCCATGTAACAAAAGGAAAAATATAAAAAGGTTATAAGAATGCATATTCCTGTCACAGAGATAGCAATACAAACCTTGCAGAGAGAAGACTTCTCCGGAATATCTGCTCACCACCACAAGAAAATGGCCGTCCACCAACTACACTGAGTTTTAGTGCAGGGAAATCTAATCTCTTGTAAGCTACATGCTCTTCGCCAAGACTGCTTGTTGCAGACAGAACATTTCACAACTGAATTTCATTTCAGTTTTGCGTGCATGATGTGTAATGTGCTAAACGAGAAACATTTTCTATATTTTGTTGTCTCCATTACATGCTAGTTACCATAATGTGAGATTATATAAGTGATGGGACATAAATAAGTGAGCTGCCAGCAGGAAAAATGTGTATATTCTCATATTTACAGGCTAAAAAATTCCAACATCCCTATGAAAGTGATAATGACAGATCCAAGATAATTAAAACATTTCCAAGCATACTGTAGAACATCCTGGATCACATAGTAGATTCAATAGCCTGAGATGCATTGATTGCATGGTTATCGAAGCATAATTTCATTTTGATTAAATATTTAATGCCGCTGTCCTGTCCCTTAATTTCCCCACCACACCACTATAGTTAATGACTGATGAACTTTTTACCAAGAACCAAAAACCTGAAAGTATGGTATCTTGAAAATGGTGGCTCATACAGCCACATATTTATCTATTTCATTTTCCTTTTGTTGTAAAAGATCAAGCAAGTATCTAATCCAATCTCTTATTTCAACGAAAATTGCAGCCATTACATAAGACCATTTATTCTCTTTTACTCTGTCAACGTAGACAGAGTTTACTATTGCCCTTTATCATCAAAGGCTTCCTATATTAGCCAGTCTAACTTTCAAGATTCAATCTCTCATATTATGTCTACCAGTCAAATAGGATACATTGAATCAAATACAGAAATAACTGAAATGGATACAGCCACGTGCGAAATATGTTAGAGAACAATGAGACAAAATAATTAAAAACCAAATATAAGCAATTAGAAGGAACAACAAGATAAAAAACATGACATCCTGTAATTTAGCATGCTTGCAGATAAGTTATACTCACCATTCCAGCTGACGTTGAACACCATCCTTCCTCCTAATATTCAAATCAAGGAAACCAATTACAAATTTATGAAGGATTAGAAACTGCACTTGTATTATTATTTACACAACACAGTTGTGATGACAAATCCTATGGCTTGCCTCCCAAAACTTGAAACAACAGGACTCCTAGTCCCAACAAATCACATGGCGTATAATCACCAGCATGAATGCATGTGGATATAAACAAGCACACACACCAATGCAAATAAATCTTTTACAGATGAATATTCTGCAAAGTATATGACTATTCTTGAAACCTTACTAATGTATAGAATCTACCCAACATGGATACTGTTTAAGCATAAGGCAACAGCAGAGTTAACTCACTTTCCCGAAAAATGTTGAGTCTTCCATGAATCATGGTTTCCTAAGATAACTACTTTAGGTAAATTAAGATCTGCAATGCTTTGGACGAGTTCCACATTCTCATTACCGAAGTCACCTGAAAATAATCAAAGAAACCTGTTCAAACAAAGTGAAAAAGATGACCAAAGGACAATCACTAAGAATAGAGTTTCCAGTTATGTTGCATATGCACAGTCAGAATGGCAAGACCACACTGAATGCGGGCTGAGAGTTTAGATTATCTGATTTTAGTCAAATTAATGGACATGCACAGAATGTGCTAGACATTTGTGAGCTGCGAGGAAATTCATGAAGAATTGGTGACCAGCATGCACATAGGTCCTTTCTAAATCAGTCACAAATATTTAGCTCACCAATTGCAATCGGATGAAAGGTTCATGAAGGCACCATAAAAAAACAAAAAACCTATCCAGGCCAAGAGTGAAACAGATAATGAAACAACGAGGGAGAAGAAAACCTGCCTGTGAAGAGCACCAGATCTGGCTGTATTGGACATGCAAACACATGTTAGATTCACTGAGAAAATCCATGAGCAAAGCGATGAGTTCAGAAGCTTAAAGAATTAAACCGCCCCCACCCCCCCAAAAAAATAAATAAATAAATAAATAAATAATAATAATAATAATAATAATAAAATCTGGACACAACTAAAAGTAAAGTGCCTATACATATCAGCGACCTATTGTTCTCTCTCACAACCGAAAGCTCCTTTTATCCATTGAGGGTCGGTCCTTTACCAAATATGATAAAATTCACGAATATTAGCATCCACTGTCCGCTTTAGAAACTCCAAATTTCACTCTGAATAATCACACTGAAAACCATTTATAAGCAAAACACATCGCCCCCACAAAACCCATTTTTTCAGTTTTAATTACCCCTAATTTCCAAACCAAAAACCGCTGGCATAATGTTATGTTAACAGAAGCAGATTGAGCTTCAATCATATCAGAAAAACCCGTTTAAGCACTTTCATTTTCTTATAAACAAGATTAAGAAAACAACATTAATTTGTTCGATATTTTACACTTAATTAAGCACCATGAGCAAATCGATCTTTCTTTTCCAAATCAGTAAGCGATGAACTAAAAAAATGCTTTAATGAAGACAAAAAAATAAAAAAAAGAGGAAAAAGAAAGTACCTGCAAAAGTTGAAGTGCTTTTGAATCTTCTTCAAGATTCCAATCATCATGCTTCGATTACCCAACAAAAACAACAAAAAAATTTAACACTGCATTAATTTGGCATGCAAATAAGTGAAACAAATTAGAAAGTTAGGGTTCCTAAGGCTAAAATCCAAATAAAAAATGCAAGCTTTAAGGAACCGAAACCCACGACGTCTCCAACGACTGCTATTCGGGCGGAGGCTGCCATTGAAGAGGAGCGTACGGTGGTCGGGTCGGGGGACGAGGTAGAGCGGTGAGTAGAGGAGAGAAAACAGAGAGCAGGAGCTGGCGCGTGTATTAACGCGCTTAAGCTTATCATAACCTTTGCTCTGTTTTCGCGCGCTAATATACCGGTAAAAAGAGCTGACTAAATTTTTCTTAACTACTGTTTTGGATTGTTGAATAGTGAGCGAGTAATTAACGAACTCGATGGTCTCCACGTCATGAGGAGATGCTTTATCCCTTTATGAACCGTTAGATTAGAATAAAGAGGATTAGTTTATATATTTGGAATTAAGTTCCCCGTTACAATTATGAAGACTTTGACAGGCAATTGTTTGACTTTTGCTTAAATTGACTTCTCCTCTCTTGCATCAAAATTATTGTAAGACTTCGACATACATTTAGTTTTATATATTTGGAATTAAGTTCCCCGTTACAATGACCGAATGCTCCCAGTTGAGAGCAACCATGAACGCGCTTTTCAGTAAAAATATGATATTTTTAAAAATATTTTTATTTAAAAATATATTAAAATAATATTTTTTTATTTTTATAAAATTATTTTTAATATCAACATATTAAAATAATTTAAAAATATAAAAATATTAAATTTAAAAAAAATTAAATTTTTATCTTTGCATCCCCAATTAGTCTCGTCTATTTTTACACAAATAAACATAAGTTTTTCAAAGATTTAATAATAATAGACGAGTATGCAATGATAAATAATTTATCAAAAAACAATAACATTCAAAATGTCATAGATATTAAAAGAAAATTTAAAGTTTATACAAGTTTAAATCTATAAATATATAAAAATAAAAATTTATAGTAAACATGTTTTCAACACAAATATATTAATAAAATTCAAGCATACATATTAAAAATATATTCAAACTTGTAATTGTTATTAATTTAAAGTTATAACATGCATATTAATAATATTAAAAAATATATATTTAAATTAAAATAAATGTTGGTGCTTACTTGTTAATGCACTTTAAAATAATACAACTTTTATTATTGTAAATAATAAATTATTTTTCACTAAAATTTTATTGTTATTCACTTTGTACAACTAGAATATTTAAAATATTCCTTTTAGGATTTCAATACCATTTTAGTTTAGAAAGATTTTTTTTAATAAGGTCTTTAAATCAATATAAAATAACTTAATTATTTTTCAACGAAGTGAAACCAAGCTTAAGATTTGGGAGGAAACACAATACAAAAAAAAAAAAAAGGAGAAAAACACAAAAAATGAGTCAAGGAAGAGTGTGTAAAAGTTTGAAAAAAAAATTTGTAGGAAACTCTTCATTCACCTCCTTTTTATAGTTAATTTTAAAAGCTAAAATGTTAAAGAATTAATTATGATAATAATGAATATTAATTCACAATATTATCAACTTTTAACTAGTCATTATTAATTAAGGATTAAATTCGAACATAGTAGCAATAAATATGAATTCTTAAGCTAAAATAATTGTTTAGATTTGTATAAAATGCTTTTAAAAGAGGCCAATAACATTCATGGGCTCAAGTCCAAGTTTAAGGTGATAAAAAATATTTTTTTATGGTTTCAAATATTATTTTACAATAAAATCAAACCTAAGTCTTGGTCTGACGAAGCACAAATATGACTAGGGACAGTATGCATGCGTGTAATTTTAAGCCCAAACCCCACTTGTTTTGGGATATTTTTCTTATTTAGGCCAATTTCAACTTTCCAACTTTTCATTTTATAAATACTAAGAAAGTTTTGTTTATTTTTTATATAAGATATAGTTTTTTTCAACTTTCTAACTTCTTACTTTATAAATACCAAGAAAGTTTTGTTTATTTTTTATATGAGATATAGCTTTTTTAGAGGGTTTTAAGTTTCATTAGAATAAGTCAATCAAGGATTCCTTTAAACTAATTCCTCATTCATCCATAATTTATTTAAATCATATTAATATTTTGTGTTAAAAAACCTATGTTAGCTATTAAATTTTAATAAAATTTTAACCTATAAATTAAATGGATCCTATTTTTAATTTGTCTTCAAATATGCTTATTGATCATATTTTAACAAATTTTTCAATTCCCACAAATTAATGGAAATTTTCTAATCAATTTGAAAATAACTCAAAGATCTATTGGGAGATACTGATTTTATAAATTACTATATATGGACAAGTAACTTTGATTTTGAACATTCTTTAATGAAATATTATTAAATTTACTTGGCTAAATAGTAAACACAATGTCTTGAACTATTTAGTCTTTTATGTAAATCAAAAGAATAATACTTATATAGTTCTTTACCTAGATGTTCCTTTTAGTTCTTATTGCTGTGTTTAATTTAACTTTGAATAAATTTTGGATTCATGAGTGATTCAAAGAATTAAACCTTTATCAAACTTCTTAAACAAATGACCATGTTTCTCACTTATAAATATGATCTTTTATTAAGAGTATTATGTTATACTCCATTTAGTGTACCAAGATATAAAAATTATTAAGAGCACAATTCACCCTTCATTATACTACAACTAGTCTTATTTCATTTTAGGAGTAAATAAGAAATAATATATTTCGACTGCTACTGAGAATGTTACATGATTTAGTTTTCTATTTGAATATAAATCTTGGAATCTCCAATTAATAGGTACGATTACCATCATTATACTATTTTATTTTTAAAGGCTTTAATCACATTTCCTTCGATGAATTATACATGAGCTCTCTCGCCAAAACTTTAGTTAAAAATTCATAATATTTTTCTTTGACTTTACATAGTTAATAGAAATAATTTCAATCAAGAGCAAATATTTAACAATATTATATCTATGATGTATATGTCTAGACTTATTATTATATATACTAATTTATGCCTTTTTAATTATTGACTGACTATCATAATGGACATAAATAATTGCATTGGTTTTGGCCAACTTATAATATTCTTTAAGAAATTCTAAATCAATTTAATTTTCTTTCCAACTTTATTAAAAGTAATAAACTTAGATATCATTATAGATCTTACAATACATGTTTATTTAGAGAATTTACATGACACAACTACTCTAAAAAGTATAAAGATATATCCATTTATGGATCTTAAATCTTTAGTATAAGATATCTAATTAGCATTGTTATCCTTTTTTAATATTATTAGGTCATTAGTATAATATAACCTATAGTTAAATGTGTACCTCAAATATTTGAATGTCTTTTTTTTTCTTAATGACTCATACTTAGATTACTTGTAAATTTACTTAAATTACTAATAAAGTAAGCAATATCAAATATTGTGCAATTTCTAACATGCATTAGGTTTCTAATTATTTAAGAGCATTCTAATTGATTTATTTTCTTACCTTTATTCTTGATATAGGTAAATATGTGTTAAAATGCTCCACCCCATCTTGTTGTCTAAATTCTTTGATAACAAGTCTAATTTTATATTTATCAATAGTGCAATAAACTTTAATCTTTTTTTTGAAAATGCACTTATGGCCTAATAATTTACTTTTGGAAGGAAGATCTACTAGTTCTCATATGTAATTATTCATAAAATATTTAGTTTTATTATTGTCTAATTCCTTCTAATAAAAAGTTTCCAAATAGAATATTTCTTTATAGTAGATTCAAGGTTTATTTTTTGACAAGTATATTAAAAAATTAGGACCAGATAAAGAGGAAGAGTTGTTATTATGGAATTTTGTTTTGAATGTACTAGGTTGATCATTTGATGAATGGGTAAAGGATTAATAAGAAAAAATCCGAAAGAAAACATAGTTTTTTTTTTGACATTTTTGTTTAAAAGATAAAGGAATTGTATTGTAATAATAATTATTTATGTATTAACTTGATTGTGTAAAATGAAGTTAATGCAAGGGTAAAAAACATTTAATATTGAGTTATTAAAATTACACAGAAAATTACCAGAGGGGTATTGGGACAAGATCTAGTAGATAGAGGAATTGGATAGTAGTAATAATATTAAGGTTTAACTTATTGCGAGAATGATTCAATTATACTATAATATTATAAAACTTGAAGGGCTGCAAAAAGTAAAAAAAAAGAGAGAAGGTATTTACTATAAAAAAAAAACTGCTATGAACTAGTCATAAGTGTGTCGGTACAAAATAGAAATTTAACGTTGGAACTCGTTCATTTTTGTTGTAGGGTTTTAGCTATATGTTGCTGCTGCTGATGTGGTAGGGATTTAGATGGTTACAAACTGGTAGTTTTTACTGTAAATCAATCTTTCTAGTTATTTAGTTAACAAAAATGGGTCCTTTTCTGTTGCCTCGTCTGTCTTCCTTCCTTCCTTTATGTCTGTAATATCTTAATCTATGCAAATTCTTCTTCTATTCTCTCATTCAAATCATGCGGTTAAGAAGACATGGGTCACTCTGTCTTTTGTATTCTCTCTTTCAAATTACTTCCGGAAAGAATCTGAATATTCTTGGAATTGTATTTTCCCTCTGTCAATTAGTAAGTTCTGTAGCTTGAAAAGGAGAAGAGCGCAGCAAGCATGACCTCGCCTCTCTGTGTTTCCAGGATTAACATTAGATGTACAGAAAACAGAAGGTGTGGAGTCCTAAATCCAGAGCAATGATAGAAGCCTGGAAAGAAAGAAAGATGAAATAGTATAAAAACAAAGTCAAGGAAAATAGAAGTATAGACCTCAAACCTTCTGCAGAAGGAAAAACTAAGAGACCTAAAGATCAGTTCAGTAAAGGCTGCATTTGACTTTGAAATTCTGCCATTTGCAAGTCTCTTTCTCTCTCACACACATTTATGTATATTCAATGCACTAGAATAGGAAAGCACCCCTCAACCGTCTCTTAGAACTAGAATAGTACTGGATCCACCAACATCAACTTGCTATGGCACACGATTGTCCACATGCCTTTGATCCTGCCTATTGTATTGTGGGAGCATTATGGGAGTAGCACCGCCCCTTTGAATTGTAGCCATAGGCTGGCTAACTGCATTCAACAAAATCATGGCGGATGTGTTTTTTTTTACTGTCTACAAGTTGATTATCCATATGAAATACTCTATAAATTGTTAGTTTCCTAGCAACTTCCCATCAGCTATCAAGGGATATTCCTCATCTTCAATATGGCAATCAACATCATTCCTCTTTTCTTCTCCATCTTTCTTGTTTCATTTCAGCCCCACTTCTCCGTCGGCCAAACTGTTGTCAAAGGTGGTTACTGGTTTCCTGGTAGCGGCTTTGCAGTTTCTGACATAAATTCTACTCTTTTCACTCATCTTTTCTGTGCATTTGCCGATGTCAAACAGCCAAACATATCAAGTTACAATCTCATCTTCAAACCAAGCTCAATTCCAAACCTTCACCAAGACGGTCCAACAAAAAAACCCTTCAGTGAAAACCCTTCTATCAATTGGTGGAGGTGGCTCCGATGTAAACACATTTGCTTCAATGGCTAGCCAGTCAAGTTCTCGTAAATCATTTATTGATTCCTCTATCAAGTTAGCAAGGTCTAACAATTTTCTTGGCCATGACCTTGACTGGGAGTACCCTTCTGATTCTACATAAATGAACAATTTTGGCACCCTTCTTACTGAGTGGAGGGCAACTGTGGTCACTGAGGCTAAAGGTTCTGGCAAGACACCATTGATGTTATCTGCAGCAGTTCTTTACTTATCATATTACTACTCATCCTCGGTGACGTACCCTATCCAGGCTCTATCAAACAGCCTGGATTGGATTAATCTAATGGCATATGATTTTTATGGCCCAGGATGGTCTCCATCAAGCACGGGACCTCCTGCTGCTTTATACAATTCTGGGAATCTAGAAAGTGGAGACAATGGGATCAGGTCCTGGATTCAGGCTGGCATGTCTGCAAAGAAACTAGTACTTGGCCTTCCCTTTTATGGCTGGTCATGGCGTCTGACAAATTCGAATAATAATGGCCTTTTTGCACCGGCCAATGGACAAGGCCTAGCAGGAGATGGATCAATAGGTTACAATCAGATCAAGCAGTACATAACCCAAAATAGAGCTACTAAAGTATTCAATGTCACTGTTGTTACAGACTATTGTTACAGTGGAACTACATGGATTGGCTACGATGATACTCAGAGTATCTCCACCAAGGTTGCATATGCTAAAGGGAAAGGCTTATTAGGTTACTTTGCCTGGCATGTAGGTGCCGATGACAATTGGGCCCTTTCTTCTAAGGGTTAGTGTGGATTAGACTTGTGTACGTTGAAAGGGTAGTAGCTCTACCAAAAAACTTCATTGTTACAACAACACTAAGAAACATATATAGATGCAACTGCAGAAATTAAAGACTTTACACAGCACCATAATTTGTTCTTTGATTATCTGTCTAGTTCATGTCTTTCTGATATAAGATTCTTACCGTTGTGGCAGCATTGCAGACATGGGGAGCATAGACAAGAGCTTGTTCCTGATCAAATAATAACCAAGAGACAGAAACACAGAATGTTTCTTCGATCAAATATATATCCTTTGGCTTGTCCTTTACAGCAAAGTTAAAGAATTAAACATGTACTACTGTCATGCTTATTGTGTTATAAGCCCAAGTTAATAAATGAAACGGTTGAGAAACTTTTCTCTATTAATTAAAAAAAAGTGCATATATTATATTATTACCCCACTATACTAAATGACTTGAAAAACTTAAAAGAGCTGCTACTGGTATTGTTGTTCTTCATTTTCTACTTCTGTGGTCTCATCAGATGGTGAACTGACAATTGATGATTTTATTTGGCTCAAATTGTGATCATATGTAACTAATTTTGAGAAAAAGAAAGACTAAATTTCTATACCTATTATTTTTGAAAAGGAAGAGATGATTAATTTCTTTGACTTTATTGGTTATGGATTTTTCTAAACAGCGTCAGAAAAGATTAGGTGGCTGAAAAGTACACAGAAAACAAGATATTTAAGAAAATTACAAAGAAACCACCGCATAGTGAATCCGCAATTACTAGAGAGGAGGTAAACAAGACTTCTACAATACCATGTTGTTTTCGTGTGTATTTTTGAAATGCTAAGCCAAAGGAGCATGTATTTATAAATGTCGTGTTGAATTTTGCCTAAAGTTTGAAAAGTCTTCAGAAGTTTGTCACAGGGAAGATTAGCAGAATTATCCAATTGTTCCTGATTCATGCGGCTACCTGAATTAACTTTGACCAAGACACTATCTAGATTTGTCAAGAATCATTCTTCTAGATGGGTTTCAGACTTTCAGCTGATCAATTTGACCATGGCATCAATCACTGTTGTATCTTATCTGATTAGATGTTTCGTGTGAAAATGTCAAAGTTGGCTATATAATAGGACATTATTTAATTTGTAGAACCAGCTTTACATATCAAGCAAGACAGCTTAGCACCTCTGATCAAATATGGCTGCCAGAACACTTCCATTCTTCTTAACTCTCCTATTTCTGCTTCAACTCCACTCCTCAGCTGGACAAAATGCAGTTAGAGCTGGATACTGGTTTCCTGGTAGTGGATTTCCAGTTTCCAGCATCGATTCCACCCTTTTCACTCACCTTTTTTGTGCATTTGCTGATCTCGATCCCCAAACTAACCGGGTTATCATCTCGTCTGCAAACCAGGCTCAATTCTCTACCTTCACGCGAACTGTCCAACAAAAGAATCCTTCTGTCAAGACCCTCTTATCTATCGGTGGAGGAGCTGCAGATGAGACGGCCTTCGCTGGAATGGCAAGCCAAGCCGGTTCACGCAAATCATTTATTGACTCTTCAATCAATTTAGCGAGGTCTAATAACTTCCACGGCTTGGATCTTGATTGGGAGTATCCATCCACCACTACTCAGATGACCAGCTTGGGTCTACTTCTTGCTGAATGGAGAGTCGCTGTGGCCAACGAGTCTAGGAGTACAGGCAACACTCCATTGCTTCTATCGGCAGCAGTTTTCCGCTCATCAGATTATTACACCATCAACTATCCAATCAGAGCTATATCAAACAGCTTGGACTGGATCAATGTAATGGCGTATGACTTCTACGGTCCTGGTTGGTCAAATGTGACAGGACCACCTGCTGCATTATACAACCCTGGGACAACAAGGAGCGGGGATTATGGAATCACAACTTGGATCCAGGCTGGTGTGGCAGCTAATAAAATAGTACTTGGATTTCCCTTCTATGGCTGGGCTTGGACGCTTGCAAATGCTAATAACAACGGCTTTTTCGCACCAACTGTTGGACCCGCTATATCGAACGATGGCGACATCGGCTATGCACAGATCAACAATTTCATCGCTCAAAATGGTGCAAGCGCACTTTACAATTCAACTTTCGTTTCCAATTTTTGCTACTCTGGCACAACCTGGATTGGATACGATGATAAGGAGAGTATTTCGACTAAAGTCACCTATGCCAAGAACAGAGGATTGCTTGGTTATTTTGCCTGGCATGTTGGTGCTGATGACAACTGGGCTCTTTCTCAACAAGGTTAGTATGGATTTATCGGTAATTCAATTTCGTCCCGTCCCTTTAATTTACCTGCAGGGTTCTTCTAACAATGTATTAACACCATTGTTGTGGCAGCGGCATCTACATGGGGAGCATAGACACAAAACGCTGACAGGATAAGCATATAGGTATCAGTATCTGTATACAGAGTTATACACTATCTTAAGAAGACGAGTAAGCCATATTAAATAACCAATATGTTTCCATGATATCCTAATATTTACCTATGGAATAATAAATTACATATTTTTCCCAATTAGATTATCAGTTTCTACTTACTGAGGCAGAGTCGGCTGCCCGCAGCTCTCAAGACTTCCAATACTTGAACTGGATTTCTGTGATGATTTATAGCTTAGCTCCAAAAATCTAGGTGTGCTTTTTTATAGTTGAAAAGAATTATTAATTAAAAACAAATTAATAGAATTAAATAACGGGGTCCAAAGCCCGAAAGGAAAGAATCTACATGTGGTTGACACGAGGAGTAACATCCCCCATCATGTCACCATACGATAATAAGATAAACCCTACGTGTGATTTTTTTATCGAGTTCTTTTATAGTAAGTTGATGGCCAATCACGTTTTGTTTGTTAAGAATGTCTTGGTGTTTGGTTCAGAGACGTGGTTGGTCTTTTTTAAAAGATATAGTTATTTTAAAGTATAAATCATATCTTATAAAAACAAAAAGATATAGTTATTCTAAAGTATAAATCATGTTTTTTTATGTGGATTCCATTAAAAAAATCAATCATACATCGATCCTAAACACTCTCGTAGAATTAAAAAACAGGGAATCAAAGATGAAAAGGATAGGAAATCACCTGTCGTACAATTAAAAAACAGGGAATCAAAGATGACAAGGCTAGGAAATTAGGTGATGATTTAGAAGTTTTTGCAAAATGTTTAGGTTGGTCCTTATACTTTTTACTTTTTAATTTTTTAGTTCCTTTGGTTTGAAAATTTTAATTTTGATTCAAAACTTTATTTTTTTATTATTTTTTGGTCATAACTTGAGAAAAAAAAAAGTCGTTAGGTTTTGATAAAGAAGATAGAAAAAAATTAATTGGTGTTGATTTCAACCACGTTTAAGATCAATCATAATATCAACGATACTTATTCGATAAGAAAAGTTCTTTTAAGATCTTACTTATCCTTCATCTTGTTTGAGATGATAGATCCGGGCTTGATAAGGTTTTTTGGTTTTAGGTTAAATTTTGTTTTTTGAATAAATAATTTGCTAATTTAAACTCATATATAGATTTATTTAGGTTTTTATGGTGACTTTTTAACTATTTAAAGTAGTTTGTGATCGAATTAGAAGTGATGCATTATTTGTTCATTAGTAAAAAAAAAATTAGATTGAACGGACAGCATGTTGTATACCCAAATAAAAAAAAAAGAAGTTTAATAAGTAATCATATGAGCTTGCTCTTTATTTTAGGCCCAAGAGCTGGTTAATTAGGCATAGACTCCTTTTAAAAGTTTTTTAAAAAGAACTTTACTTAGATAAAATCAATGAAATTGTTTTATTTTTAGTCATGAATCAAAAAATTAATTTTTTAAGATTATTATTTTTTTTATTTTGAGCCCAAGAGTTGATTTATCAGGATATTTTTTTATCAATTAATTTAGATAAATATATATCATCTAATTCTAATATATCATAGTCTTATTACTTTAAAGTCACGTTGTTAAGTATAAATCAAAATTTGGACTTATAATTATTTTTTAAAAATATATTAATAATATTTTTATATATTTTCATAACTAGAGAAAAATTTTCTGACTTGCAGCGTAGTTGAGATACTAAATTAAGTTAATGATGAAGATTAGTCAACCAATTTGCTTAATAGATTGGTTGTTAATTTTTAAAGTATTACTATGTATATTGTTCATTTTTTTTATAATAGAAGACTTATAAATTTGAAAGTATTCGGAAAAAAAAAGGAAGGGTAGTTAACAATTTAAGCATAAGATCTCCAAATGAAAATACAAAATTTAATTCTTTGGGTCTTGTTTAGTATTAAATCATTAACCCACGATACTTCAAGTTAGATTAATTTTTTAATATAAAAAAATTAAATATTACTAATGTTTTTTAAATAAAAAATTAAATTATAAAGAGATTGACAAGATATAATGCAGTTCACTTAACAAATTTAAAAATAACCTGAAAAATTGATAAAAATCTAGCTTGATTGAGCAAAATTTTAAAATGATATAATTTTTTAATATTAAAATGAAAATATTTTAGACTGACTTGGTTCAATCAAGATTAACATGTCAAATCTACATTATTGGTTATGAGACTGTAATAATCTATAAAAAATAAATCAAAATAAATTATAAAATTAATTTTTCATAGATTCAATGTTGAAGGATAAAATTGAAAAAAAAATCAATTATAAAAAAAAATCTAAAAAAATGAGTTGGTTTAACCAACTAAATCAACAACTTATGCCATAAAATCGAGATAATCCTATAGAAAGTAAATAAAAATAAATTATAAATCTAATTCCTAGTCAAATCAATGTTAAATAATAAGATTAAAAAAATAAATTAATTAAAAAAAAATAAAAGAACAACTTAAGTTAATCCATCAAATCTATAACCTAAATCATGAGACCGAGATAATCTTATAAAAATAAAATAAAATAAAAAGAGCTAGTATATTCCGAGTTAATTTGTCCAACTAATGATCTTGGTCATGAAACCGAAATAATTTTATAAAAAATAAATTAAAATAAATTATAAAATTTAATTATCAACCGCTTTTATTAAATATAATATTGAATAATGAAATTTAATTTTTTTTAATAAAAATAACATAAAAATATTCAATTTAACCCGAATTAACATACAATTTATAAATCATGAGTTAAAATATCCTAATAAAAACAAAATATAAAGTAACACTATATCCATCTTTTGCAGCATCAAAATCTTTTTATGCAGGATATGTTGGGTAGAGTTCTACGAGGCAATGATCCATGTACCTGGAATAAGTAATCAAGGCAGAGTTTTCTGGGCTGCAAAGGACGAACATGGATGAAGAAGTTCAAAAGATTATGATAAATAGTTCAAGGCGATTTTAAAACATAGATTCAAGATCAATTGTATACAAATATTAGATTGCATGTATTCTTCTAACAATGTAGCTACTGATACCATGATTACTGTTGGCTAATATTAATAAAAAATTTATTTATTTTTGTATTTCAAAAGTATATTTTTTAAGGAATTTAATTTTTTTATTTTAAATTAATTTTCTTATATTTACATATAGTTAGTTTTGATGTATTGATGTTAAGAATAATTTTTTTAAAAAATATTTTTTAATATATTTTCAAACAAAAAAACTACTTTATAAAATAATCCTTATCATACTTTCAAATATTTATTAAAACTAAAACTAAAAATAAAAATAATCCTATTGGTATCGCCACCAAGCAAAATGAAAAAAGGCCACATGATTAAGGTTAGTATTTTGAATATATGACCAAGTCTTTGTTTGTAACTGTATCTTTTTCAAAAAAACTGAATTTCTTTGTTTATTTTTTTATATTTTTAGATTATTTAATATGTTGATGTTAAAATATTTTTTTAATTTTTTTATATATATTTTAAAAATTATTACCACATTCTTAAATAATTATAAATAATTATTAATTTAATTTTCAGCAGAAAATTATAAAGAGATTATGTTTATTTTAACCATAGGGTTTATGTTTATTTTTTTATTTAAATTTGTTTTAACTAATTGCTTTTTTTTTGGTTTTTAATAACTAATACCCATAGAACATTTCCACGGGCCCCTCTTTCCTCCTCTCAGCCCAACACTCAACTCAAACACAACCCGACCCAATATGTAAATCATATAAACGACGACGTTAACTCCTCTCTAATATAAAACATCCAAGCACTCCGGTCTAGGGTTTCTATCAGCGGGGGTTTCGTATCGGCTGCTTCAGTCTCCTGCCTCGAAGCCCCCATCTCGGGAAAATGGTTCTTTCCTTCTCCCCCCTCTATCTGTCTCTCCATGTTTCGGTGCTTGTGTTTATGATAACGGGCCTTACGTAAGTACTGATGTTTGATTCCATGTTTGTTTTGTAGCCGTCACACAAGACCTTCAGGATCAAGAAGAAGCTGGCGAAGAAGATGAGGCAGAATAGGTCTATCCCTCACTGGATTCGTATGAGAACTGATAACACCATCAGGTACTAAATCCTTCAATACTTTTTTTTTCTTCTTTTATTTATGTACTTATGTTATCCCTTTTTTTATCGTTCAAGAGATAAAGATTTTTGTGTTTTCGTTCTTTTTGTTGTTGTGAAGGTACAATGCGAAGCGCAGGCACTGGCGACGTACCAAACTAGGGTTTTGAGCTGGAATAAATCATTTGAAGTTCGAACAATTTAAGTGCTATGTAGTTTTTAATTTTTTCAGACTTGAATATCCAGAGGAATTTTTTTGTTGTGATTTTGAAGGGGTGGTTTATTTTTTTAGCTTGATTTTATATTTGAAGAAATGGTTTAGACCAGTTCAAGCTTAATGTGATGACCAGTTATTTATTTTGTGTTGTTTGCTTGTTGAGTTTGTTCATGCGGTAATTGCCCTGATCTCCATTATATTTTCATCTCAAGCAGGCTTTGATATCAATCAGTTTTCGGGTTTGTGATGTTTTCTAGTATCTATTTGATGGTCAATTCTACCAATGGAGGCTAGAATAAGCTGTTAATATGCTGGTGAAGTCTTTTAAAGAAGGAGGCAATGGGTTAGATTGTGGTTTGACAGAGGGTCCCAGATGATGATGAAAGTTGTTAGATTATTTGTCAGTAGGAAAATACAGAAGTTTGAATAACCTTAAAAGCTGAAGAAGGGGTATTTGGAAATGAGGTCATTGTGCCTGTCAAAAGAATTCCTTTGTTGTTGAAGTAGGCAGTGTTGAAATAGATGTGATGCTCATTGTTACTGCTTGGAAGTGAGCTTGAGGTTGCAGGACTTGGAGCAAGAGTTTAACGTTGTAATTAAGCTGAATAAGGGGTATTTGGAAATGAGGTCATTGGGCCTGTCAAAAGAATTCCTTTGTTGTTGAAGTAGGCAGTGTTGAAATAGATGTGATGCTCATTGTTACTGCTTTGAAGTGATCTTGAGGTTGCAGGACTTGGAGCAAGAGTTTAACGTTGTTATTATGCTATATTGTGGCTAGTCTCAATGGTTTTATTTGCAACTCCTGTCTTATGTTTTATTTCATCCTTTACGTTTTGGGTGAAATACATATAGAATGGATTAATTTATCCTAAGATTGTTCCTTTTTTGGTGTATAGTATAAAGAATTAGAAAGTAGTTAAGTCAACTGGTAGGAAGTTGAAGGAGTTTGTGCTTTGGATTGGTGTATTTCAGTTGTAGTGTTGGATCAGAATGTTTTCTGAATTACCTGTCAAGAGTTATTCAATTGGGTGAGGCATAACATTTGTGTGCTTGGCTTAGTTAGAAGCAAGATGAAACTTGCTCTTGTAATTTGGAATCTAGTCTCAAGATTGAGAAATAGGCGAATGATGGTATGAAATGCTACTGCATAAAACCAGAAATTAGTGCTAAGTATTTTTTTGTGAAATATAATTGGACAATCAAATGATGTTACGTTGATTGGTTGTAATAGCGTCAGAGTACTTGTACACTGTCTACATGGTGTTAGAAAATATGAAGGAAAGATTAATAATGGCTTATGAGGGCACTAAACTTGTATTCTGTTGTGGAATAATAAGATTTGGTCTGTAAAAGAGGAATAACAGAGTCCTCATCTTCATCTTCTTTGGCTTGGAGATATGATTTTTGGGATTGGAAGACTGTTGCCTGCTGCATGCGTGTTTTCTTATTGAAAATTTTTGCCTCGTTAATGTGGCTATATATAGGGTTGATTGTTCCTGGAAATGGTGGAAGTCCACTTCCTTGGATTTGGGACCCTTACTCAGCAATGGCCTCTTGAACTTGAAAGGGGATAAAGTTAGTGTACTCGTGAATTGTTCTAATCCTTGGATTTGGGACACCCTTACTCAGCAATGGCCTCTTGAACTTGAAAGGGGATAAAGTTAGTGTACTCGTGAATTGTTCTAATCCTTGGATTTGGGACACCCTTACTCAGCAATGGCCTCTTGAACTTGAAAGGGGATAAAGTTAGTGTACTCGTGAATTGTTCTAATCCTTGGATTTGGGACACCCTTACTCAGCAATGGCCTCTTGAACTTGAAAGGGGATAAAGTTAGTGTACTCGTGAATTGTTCTAATCCTTGGATTTGGGACCCTTGTACTCGTGAATTGTTCTAATCCTTGATCTGCGTCTTACAGGGTATGGGAATTAAAATGCAGAGTGAATTCTTCTTTTATTTAAGTTTTGCCTAAATGCGAGTGCTTCCACATGATGCTTGTTTGAAAGTATTTTGTTTACCTGTGCTCCTTATCTACTCAAGAACAGCCTTTTTTTTATATCATTTTCTGTTCTGTATTCTCATATTCTGTCGTTATGGCATTCTTATCTTAGCAAGAGGCATAAGCCCTGTTCGATTGATGCAAGCCTGTATTGATGGGAAGGAAAACATTATTCTGGCGATTTAGATTCTGCCCAGTTCATAACATGCTTCATTCTGATTGTGTAATTATGGATCATTTGGAAATTTGCGTACAAGTGGGAAATTGCATAATTCTGTTTGCTGCTGGGTGGAAGCTTAATAGCCAAAACAGTATATTCACAAATTTTCATCCAGAGGCCGATTATTGATGCATGCATGTGTCCAAAAACCCTCATGGATGTTACCAAAATAACAATGATAACAGAAATCTGGTTCTGAACGATTAGATTGGAAAACGAATGTTATTGAAGGGATAGGACGATGCAAACCCCTGTTAGTTTGAATACAACTGTAGTTTTCCATAATTTGAATGGCTGTCATTTTTTCTTATTTGCAGCCAAAGAATCCGTTTTTTGATAACTGTTAATCAATAATTTGCTTATGAATGTATGCATTTTCCCCTTTTATTGGGTTTAAAATCCACGAGGATGGTTATATGGACATGAATCATGAATGAGACAGTTCCTTACCATTCATCCCATAAAACTCTGAACCTCGTACTATCAAATCTTGACATGACATTAGAGTGATAATATTGACAACACTGTTTTTAAGCATTCTAATTTGTGGTAGTATTATTGGTACCACCAAAAAAAGTGGAAACTTTGGCATGCAAAAACCACAAAGGCAAAACAAAGAAAGCCGAATTACTCGAGCTTTCACTCCTTCAATGCAACAAGTTGGTTATAAAGCTTCTCTACCTTCAACAAAACAAAAAACCAAATGCTTGCTGTCTTCTTAAGGATAACAAACACATCTGATTTCTCTCCTCCTCTGTCATTTGTGTCTCCTTGATAGGCCAATGAAGGGTATATTTTCAGGCCTATTGAAGGAGACTCTCTGACCCCAAGAAATTGAAGTGGAGACATTTTCTTGTTTTGATCTTCTTGTTCGGTTTCATCTTTCATCATGGGCGACGTTTCTTTGGAACAGATAAAGAATGAGAATATTGATCTTGTAAGCATTTGTCTTCTTCACTCACACTTGTTGCTTCTCATTTCGATTTGACATGTTAAAGTTTCTAAAATCACGGAAAACAAAAATGTTTATCATAATGCTGTGTTTATGTTTGTGTAGGAGAGAATTCCTGTTGAAGAGGTTTTTCAGCAGCTAAGATGTACAAAAGAAGGATTGAGCACCGTACAAGGTGAGGAGAGGCTTAAGATCTTTGGCCCAAACAAGCTTGAGGAGAAAAGAGAGAGCAAATTCCTCAAGTTTTTGGGTTTCATGTGGAACCCTTTATCATGGGTCATGGAAGCAGCTGCCATAATGGCCATTGCTTTGGCTAATGGAGGAGGCAAGCCTCCGGATTGGCAGGATTTTGTTGGTATCGTTGTATTGCTTATCATCAACTCCACCATCAGCTTCATTGAGGAAAACAATGCAGGCAACGCAGCTGCCGCTTTGATGGCTGGTCTTGCCCCCAAAACCAAGGTAATTTTAGTCTAATCCTTGTTCATGCCTTCCGCTTTCATCAGCAGCTCCTGTATTATAGAAGGTAACTCATTGTTTCTAAAATTAAATTTGCAGGTTTTGAGGGATGGAAAATGGATGGAGGAAGATGCATCAATTCTGGTACCAGGAGATATGATCAGCATCAAGTTGGGAGATATCGTCCCAGCTGATGCTCGTCTCATGAAAGGAGATCCGCTCAAGATCGATCAGTCTGCTCTGACTGGTGAATCCCTTCCAGTTACAAAGCATCCCGGTGAAGGGGTTTTCTCTGGCTCAACCTGCAAGCAAGGTGAGATTGAGGCTGTTGTTATTGCTACTGGTGTTCACACCTTCTTCGGCAAGGCAGCTCACCTCGTTGACAGCACCAATAACGTTGGCCATTTCCAAAAGGTATTGTTTGCTTTCGTTTTGTTACATAGGATAATACAAGTTGATCGTTACTTCTAATTTATGACACAAGATATAAATTGGTCTTGGTCATATAAATCTCCTATATAATTCTTGCGTTTTGCTGGCACTCTTTTAATCAGGTGCTGACAGCTATTGGTAACTTCTGTATCTGCTCAATCGCTATTGGTATGCTGGTTGAGATTATAGTGATGTACCCAATCCAGCACAGGAGGTACAGAGAGGGTATTGATAACCTCTTGGTGCTTCTCATTGGAGGTATCCCAATTGCTATGCCGACAGTCTTGTCAGTGACCATGGCTATTGGGTCTCACCGTCTATCACAGCAAGGTGCCATCACCAAGAGAATGACCGCTATTGAAGAAATGGCTGGAATGGATGTCTTATGTAGTGACAAGACCGGAACTCTAACCCTCAACAAGCTTACCGTGGACAAGAGCCTTATTGAGGTCAGTGAGCTAAGCCAAATCATATAATTCTCAGGGAGATCTGGGTCACATGATTCTGTAAGTCTTAAGGTTCGGCACTCACTCTCTATATTGGTAATTATAGGTGTTTATAAAGGACACGGACAAGGATACCCTTGTATTACTCGCTGCTAGGGCTTCCAGAATTGAGAATCAGGATGCCATTGATGCTTCAATTGTTGGGATGTTGGGCGACCCCAAGGAGGTAAACAATTCAATCCCCTTTCTTGTGAACACTTGCGGTTCCTGTCATTCCACTTTAGATAGAAATTTCATGGATTCATTGAAATGGGAAATTTATTTTGCTTTCTTGTGATCTTTGCAGGCAAGAGCAGAAATCACCGAGGTGCATTTCTTACCCTTCAACCCTGTGGAAAAGCGCACTGCAATCACTTACTATGACAACAACGGTGACTGGCACAGAAGCAGCAAGGGAGCTCCTGAGCAGGTATGCATTGATTGGATGTTTTATCTGAAACTAGCTCTTATCTTGCGAGCTCTAACTTCCTATTTATATGCCAGATTATCGAACTCTGCAACCTAAAAGGGGAGACGAAGAAAAAGGCCCATGAAATCATTGACAACTTTGCCGAGCGTGGCCTTCGTTCCCTAGGAGTTGCTCGCCAGGTAGATAAATCCATTAATTTTCTTGCTACTCATCTCATATGATTCCTCAGAATATAGAAAGCTAGATGGACTTTCTATCTGAAACATTATTTATTTGATAACGTGTATTTTTTTCCCTGTTTATAGAGAATTCCAGAGAAGACCAAGGAAAGTGAAGGAGCACCGTGGGAGTTTGTGGGTCTCTTGCCTCTTTTCGACCCTCCAAGGCATGATAGTGCTGAGACTATCCGTCGAGCCCTTGACCTTGGTGTCAATGTTAAGATGATCACTGGTGACCAACTTGCTATTGGCAAAGAGACCGGCCGCAGGCTTGGGATGGGCACAAACATGTATCCTTCATCATCTCTCCTTGGTGATAGCAAGGATGAGAGCATTTCTGGCATTCCAGTTGATGAGCTCATCGAGAAAGCTGATGGATTTGCTGGAGTCTTCCCTGGTAATGGAAATTCTCATTTCAGCTTACTCAAACATACATACATACATACATATGTATGTATGTATGTATGTATGTATGTATATCTGCTGCTAATTTAAATATTTCACTTATGTGAAACTTTGAATGCAGAACACAAGTATGAGATCGTGAAGAAGCTACAAGAGAGGAAGCATATCTGTGGTATGACAGGAGATGGTGTTAACGATGCCCCAGCATTGAAGAAGGCAGACATTGGAATTGCTGTGGCAGACGCAACTGATGCTGCCAGGAGTGCTTCAGATATTGTCTTGACAGAACCAGGATTGAGTGTTATTATTAGCGCTGTATTGACAAGCAGAGCCATCTTTCAGAGGATGAAGAACTACACAATCTATGCTGTTTCCATCACAATTCGTATTGTGCTGGGATTCTTGCTTGTTGCACTTATTTGGAAGTTCGACTTCTCGCCATTCATGGTTCTGATCATTGCTATTCTCAATGACGGAACCATCATGACCATCTCCAAAGATAGAGTCAAGCCATCTCCTGTGCCCGACTCATGGAAGCTCAAGGAAATTTTCGCCACAGGCGTTGTCCTTGGAACTTACATGGCAATCATGACTGTGCTGTTCTTCTGGCTTGCTCATGACACCGATTTTTTCCCTGTAAGTCAATCACTCAAAATGTCTCGTATCAATGATGTTTAGTTGATTTTTTTTTCCTAACATTTTAATGTCTGCAGGAGAAGTTTGGCGTGAGGACAATCAGAGGTAAACCAGATGAGCTTACAGCAGCTCTTTACCTTCAAGTGAGCATCATCAGTCAAGCGCTCATCTTTGTAACCAGGTCAAGGAGCTGGTCCTTTGTTGAATGCCCTGGTCTCTTGCTTGTCAGTGCTTTCATTGCAGCACAGTTGGTCAGTATTTGTTCTATTCCCTTTCGTTTTCCCTTCTTATCTCAACTTCTATTTATCTACTGTAAAATATTTTTTATGAGTTGAATGACGATGATATGTTGCATTAACTTGCAATACTTCTCCAATGAAGGTGGCAACTCTCATTGCTGTGTATGCAAGCTGGTCCTTTGCAAGAATCGAAGGCATTGGGTGGGGATGGGCAGGAATCATCTGGCTTTTTAGCATTATCACATACATCCCTCTTGATATCATCAAATTCATTATTCGCTATGCATTGACTGGGAAGGCCTGGGATAACATGCTACAAAACAAGGTTTCTAAACAATGAAAACATCGACTCTTCGTTGAATTCCTCTCATTTCTTTCTTTTGACTAATTGCATCACCTTTCTGCCCCTTTTATAAATCAATTCAGACTGCTTTCACAAACAAGAAGGACTATGGAAAGGGTGAGAGGGAGGCTCAATGGGCTACTGCTCAACGTACTCTTCACGGTCTTCAACCTCCAGAAACCATGTTTAATGACAAGACCACCTACAGAGAGTTGAGTGAGCTTGCAGAGCAGGCTAAGAAGCGTGCCGAAGTAGCAAGGTAAAGTATTTAGCTTACACATACAACGACAGAGGTCCCTCTCATAGACACATGCAAATACTATAACTTAACCTTCTAAAAGGGCAGGCTACCTTGAATTTGTTATAACAACATGACAACCACTAAGATTTAAGCTAGCTGATGACATTCCGTTTCTTCACTTGTCTCCAATTTCTTTCCTTGAAGGATACAGTGCTTATGAATCGGGGTTCATTTTGCAGGCTCAGAGAGCTTCACACGTTGAAGGGACATGTTGACTCAGTGGTTAAGATGAAGGGACTTGACATTGAGACCATCCAACAACACTACACAGTCTAAGGAAATAAAAGAGATGTAGAAAGAAGCACATGCAAGTATGATAGAGACGGAGTTCATAGAGAACAAACAAGAAAACTAATGTCAGAGCTGTTTTTTCCTGTTTAACATTTCATTTATTATTTATTTAAATTATAGGAGGGGATCTTCATATATATATATATGATATTTCCACCTCTTGCATGTTTAATTCGCACATGCAGCAAACAAGCAAATTTTCCCACCACTAGTATGCCATAAATTCAACACATTTTTGTTCCTTGTTTTTTTTTTAAAAAAAAAAAAACAGTGAGGGTATTTCAAACCAACTTTTATATAATAGATTATTTCCCCCTGAAATAGTTCATCAAATAGTTACATACCAGCCAACTTATATGCTGAGGATAGGATAAACGTGTAAAAAACAATATATAGATTTTGCTAAGATTTTTTTAACATCATGAAATTTTTTTATTGAAAAATAAAAACTTGATTTTTATATTTAATAAAAAAGTATACAAGTCAATAAATATTAAAAAAATTTATTAATACTAACTAAAATTTAAATGAGAAAGGTGGAAAATAGATGTAAATTAAAATATATAATATAAAAGATAAATATAAATTAATTAAGATATATAATCCAATGCATAGGAGTAATTTAGATTTTTTTATTAATTACATGATAATATTTTTTTAACAAAAACTAAAAGCAATCATTATATATATATAAAAGGGGTGTTTAGAAAACATGTCATTTTTAATATTTATATTATCCGATCTAATCTAACCCGTTAAAGCTAGATAATGTGAATATTATATGTAATACTGAGTCAAAAAAATATAATAAATAGATATTATAGGTTAAATGTAAGTTGATATTTTTAAATTCCAATCAACCCAACTTAATTTATATAACTTAATATGAAACTTAATTTATATAACTTAATATGAGTAACCTTATTTTTAATATAAATAATATTTTTTATTCTCTCTCTTAATTTTTTTCCTCTCTCACTTTTACACTCACAATCGACTCTCTTCACTTAATCTTTTTCTCTTCACTTCAACTTTTTGTTCTTAATTATTTATCATTTTTCTTTATCTTTAGGATAGTAAAAGAATAATAAAATTAATATGCTCAACCCATAAATATTTTTAATATCCATAAAATTTTTAACCAACTTGATATATCCAACTCACTCGAGTACAAAAGAAGAATCAAGTTTATATTATATAAAATATCAAAAGTTTAGTTAAATACAATTATGGGTCAAAACCCAACCCAGTATATCCATAAACACCCTTAGAAAAATGATTAAAAAAAAATCTCTTTAATTAAAACCATTTTATCTTATTACTATTTTTTTTTCATTTTTTACCTGAGTATATTTTTTAAATAACAACTTACTAGAACTATAAAAGCAAGTTTAAGAAATTTTTTTTCATAACTTTGATGTTCATTGCATTTTTAAAAAATTATGTAATCGCATTAGAAAGATTATGTCAATCCCTTTCAAAGTAAACTGTGCAATCACGCTAAAAAGTACCAAGTTGATCTCTTCCAAGTAGGGGTGGGTAAAAAAACTAAAAAAAATAATTGAAAAAACTAAACTATAAAAAAAATTTGATTAGAATATTTTAAAAAATATTCGGTTTGGTTCGATTTCGGTTTCATAAGCCTAAAACTAAAAAATCCAACCGAAAAATAAAAAAACCAAACCTAAAAAAATCAAATGAAATTAAACCAAACCCATTTAAAAAGTCCCAAAGAAAACCTAAAAAAAAAATAGTTTATGGTCTTTAATATAAAATAATTGAACCAAACCGAAATCGAACCAAATAGTATCGAAACTGGTCGATTGGGTTTTGATTTTTAATATAAAATAATCGAACCAAAACTGGTCAGTTTGAACCGGTTTTATTTTAGTTTGATTGTTTTTAAAGGTAAAAACTAAATCAAACCGAACCGAAAATGATCACCCCTATTTCCAAGGTAAATTGTGCAATCGTAATAAAAAGAATGAGTTCATCTCATACTTAGAAGACTACGGGTTGTTTCCCTAGGGCATCACTTAGATAAAAATAAAAACATTATTATTTTGAATAAATCAATTAATACACAAGAAACTTATATACTTAATCACTAACTATGATGTATTTTATTGCCTTTTAAAGTATAATCAACTCGATGACTTGAACATCTACTTTCTACTAAGATCATGATCTTAGTTCTATAGGTGAGGAGAGAATAAATTTCTCTATTATATTTTTTTAGGTGGTTGATTCACTTTATCTAACATAGTTGTTTAAAAAACTTTGCATGTTTTATAATTTGAACCAACTCTGCTTATACTTGTAGAAAGCTTTTAAACTCTCAAGGTTCCAATAACATTTATAAAGTAGACAAAAATATATAGCCTGAATGTACTTGTCTCAAGAAAATTCCCTAGTGAAATAAAAGAGATTATATTTTGACTTAAGAAACAAAAATGCTACATAACCTTTCGATTCTCTTGTTGTAAACAATATACATCCAATATTTATGGTAGATCATGTCTCTCAAACTGATTTGGAATATTCTTAATCATTAAAGTAGTTTTTTATACTAATAAACTTTTTGATACTATCAATAAGATCATAAGAATGAACATCATCCTTTTATTAGTGATGTTATAGCTTCATGAAGTTTTTCTTGACTGATATGCTAATGCTTAAAAATGATACAAATTTAATACAGAGAGCACTAAAATCCATAATAGACGCTAGTTCTCGTTTATTGGGCTTATGGAACTTGACAATTCTCTTAACTAACTAGCACCTCAATAAGAAGTCAAACTTGATTGATGAGTTATTGATGCTCTGATAAAGTAGTTATGCCAACAATCACAAGGAGGTCCACGACACAATTCATTCAAAGTGTCTTGATTACCAACCATTAATATCAATAAAGGATGTCAAAAACTAATTGTTGGCTTTTTTATTAGTTTCCCATAGATATCACCTTTGATGACGTTTTGAAAAATTTAAGTAGCTTAAGAACAAGAGTTAAGTGTTGGATAATCGAATAATTTCTTGATATTTGCAATTTAATCCATTCTCCCTAACTAAGATAGTTGGTGCTTGATGCCTAGTATTTGATAAGACAAGGTGGCTGATGGCCGATAACTACAAAAGGTTTTTTTAGTAGATTTAGAAACTGACCAATACTGAAGTGTCATTTTGATAGAAAAGACAATGATAATTTAAAGAAAGATTATAAAAATAAATATGTAATAAAAAGTTGAGATTGTGAATCTTGAAGAATTTATAAGGTCTTCAAATCCTATTAATTTTGTTTTTCTGTGGAGATAAAAGTTAAAGTGTTATTTTGTCCTGATATCATTATTAAAAAAAAAATCTCATGCACATGTATTAAAAAACATACATATCTTTTACATATTATTAATAAGGAATAAACGACAAGTTCTTTTGAAAACTTTTATACATTTACAAGTATAGATAGATGAGTACTCTTGATCTTAACATTTTATATTATAGGTCATAAGAAAAAAAAAAAAGTCTTATACAAGGAGCCTGAAAAGATAATTGGTTTTATATTTTTCTAAGCTTAGTAATATGTTAAAGCTTAGCAATATTAGTGTGACAGACTACTAGACCCATAAATTTTAAACTTAGTACATAATTTAATTTAAAGGATATTAAATCTAGTAGTTTACTAGATCTATATATACATGAAATTAATATATTATTTGAACTTAAAAATATTAAACCTGTTGTTTAATATATATATATATATATATGGAATTAGCGCATTTTCCTTTTAATTTTTAACATGTATAAAAAACGCTAATCTATCATAATAATAATAAAATAAATAAATAAATATAAAAGGGAAGCGAAGCGTTTACCTTTAAAATAGAGAGGGAATGAAGGTGAAGAAGACCGTCTCATCACATCGTATGGTAAAAACTTAAATTTATTTTTCTTGAAATTAATTTGTTTTAAAATTAGCTTTTCTATCGAGCTTTGTACAAAATCTTGTTTTGCTCCCCTCCCTTATCTCCATCGAACGAAGTTTGCAATTTGTAGCCATTTATATCTGGAATTGCAACATAAAAGATTCATGATCACCCTCAACCAGACTTATCAGGAGAAATTATTCCCATTAATCTTTTAGCTGTACAATTTATTGCCTTGTACTTGATCTGTTCAAGCTCAGTTCATTAGCTTATTAGTACCTGTTAAATATAATTTTAGAAATGTGGAAGGGTTGGCTACTGGGCAAAATATAATTTAACTCTAGTGTCAGAACATTCTAGATGGAAGAGGAGTCTCCAACTCAGTTTAATACGCCCGATAGTTAGAAAGGAAGAAGCAGTGTTCCCGGAAAATATGATGGAAATGTGTCCAGGAAAAAACAAGTCTAAACTGCCACCTTTCAAAAAATAATTTACAGAAATACACACAGCCTCCATTCACTTCTGCAGCCCTGCCACTTCTAGATTTGCATATGCATATCTTGAGGGGTACAGCTTTTAACCATACTGTTGCCATCAAAATGCATGAATCATGCTTTAGCTGTTAACTTCCCATCACTGAACAGCGGCTTCTCATAATTTGCTTACAATCATGAACAGCATAGATTATACTTTCCGGACAATAACACGCCTTTCATGCTTATATTCTATTTCATCCCTTTGGTGCATTACTATTAGACACTAATATGTATGGTATCTATGATCTCAGATCTCAGAGAGAGAAACCTGCTCCTTGCAGGCTTAACCAGGAGATGCCTAATCCATGGAGATCATAACAATGTGGGTCTGTTATAAAAAGGACAGCAGTCAGGCTAACAGGTGTTTTCGGGCATCAGGCTTTGAGAACTTGAATAGGTTACAGTATGATTTTCAGTAAATCACATTAACAGATATGTAAAGTAAGAAGCAACTAAATGGTATTGAAATTAAATGCTTACAAGTGATTCATTCATTCCCATTCTGGCAAGTTCATCAATCAGCTTTCTTTCTGATATGCGCATACCAATTCCCAGTCTTCTCTTTATCTGAGTTTCTGCTTGCTGTTTGTTAAGAAAAAGAAATCATTAAGCAGGTGAGTGACAGACAACAAACCAAGGAATATCAGAATAGGTTGCTGAGAAACTCATGACTGACAGAAAACAGAACAAAGGGTAGCAATGTCATTGACAAACCTTTATCTCAGGAGTAGGAGTCACTTGTTGATTTATTCCCGACTGTGCTGCTTCGACAGTAGACACCTTAAAAAGATTTACTGCTTCAATAACATCCGCCTCAGTGGCAACATGGGACCTAATTAAAAGTTCATGAATGAGTGGCAAATCAATATACCAAAATAGAGACAAAGGGAAAATAGTAAAAGAAGCACGCAAATCTGTTTCAGCATGCTCTCAAACTTGTCAACTTTAATAAACTGTACTTACAATTTCATTTTTGCAAGAGCCTCACTCAATCTTATGATAGCTTCCAGCTGCCTTACAGTAATGGGTACAGCAAAAGCCTCCCCAGTTTCATTTGCCTGCTTTCTCATATCCTAACCAAATTTCCAGATTGATAACTATCAGACTAACAGCCAAGCGTTCTTACCACATACACATGGTGATAATGCATAAATAATTTAAAACCAATTTTCAAAAGAATTGCTTTGCAATGTTGGTGATTGGCTGGCCAATAATCAAGTCAATTTGTGTAATTAGATCTGGGCAGTCAGAACTAAATCTTGGAAGAGCACGTGGACTGGAACAAGTGTGAACACCGAGTTTCACAGAAAATGCATCTAATTTTATCCTCAGAAAATCAAATAAATGGCAGCCTTTTCTAGAAAAGAACTAAAAAAACAAATACCTGTCTGAATCTGACTTACTCATTTTGCAATCTACTGGATGCATACTCTGACAGCCGGGGATGGCATTCAGTTCGAAAATATTGTATGTACCTATGAGAGCCAAAACCTACATCGTTTAGCTTCTCATGGTTTCCACACCAAAGAAGGATTGTGAAGAGCATATTCTTGAGTTTGAAAAAAAGACAACTTTTCAGCCAATTCTCTTCTTTAGCATTTCTGCTATCACCCGAGGTTTTATTAGCAGAAGCATGAACCTTGATGATATGGCTAGCTATAATCTGTAACAGAAGATTTTTGGTTCAACCATTACATGGACTCACAGGAGTTTGGAATCGACAAGAATGCATGTGATACGATAGCTGTTCTTTTTCAAATCCATCAAAATGAGCCTTCTTGATTGGTGAGAAACAATCATATTTAGTTTTCAACATATAAACACGTAATTTTATGATTATATGGTCTGTCTTTAAATCCATCAAGAAACATAATGGAATCAATACATTTCCTTGAAAAGCAAAATATCAACTCACGTGAAAATGCTTCAGATGAGTATGCAAATTACCTTATCTCGACCACAGTCTCTTTTATCCTTCACAATGAAGATTAAGTCAAATCTAGAAAGAATTGTTGCCTGTAAATCGATATTCTCCTGTGCAGTCTGGAAGGAGAGCAATAGTAATATTATCTTATGCCATCAAAATTTTGCTGTGAGAAATTGGCAAAAATGAACGAGAAACCATAGCTACTAACCTTGAGATCATCATAACGACCTGATGGATGGTTGGCAGCTGCAAGCACTGATGTCCTAGAATTGAGTTGTTATTCCTGCTTTTGCAATGGATATTGTTTGCTGCTCCATGGCTTCGTGAATAGCCAATCTGATCCACACAGACAAAATCTTAAGCATCCCCCAGGAAACACAATTGGTGAGGTGCGGCATTATCTACTTTGAGTTCAATTACCTATCCTCTGGCCTCATTTTGTCAAACTCATCAATACAGACAACACCTCCATCAACCAAAACCATGGCTCCTCCTTCAAGATAAAATTCACATGTTTGTGATTTTAGTTAGAAGACTTTCATAGTGATATGAAGGAACAATATTGACTAACTAAAAAATACACTACATCTAAAGCAATGAATGAAAAAAAAAATCCTACTTCTATACATGCCAAAGAAGATTGAGAACTTACTGAGCTGCTATCTCATATAACAGAAGCCGTAAGACCAGCAGCTGATGAGCCTTTTCCAGAAGTATATACTGCTACAGGAGCAGTCTTCTCAACAAACTTAAGAAACTTTACAAGCAAAGAAATTCTAAATCAGAACCTCACTTCACACACACAAACAAACAAACACGCAACACACAAAGCATGAACTTTTAACATAATTAACATTTTCCATGCTAGACAAAATAAAACAGTGGAGATTGGAGAAATCCTTTCAGTAGAAAGACGTAGAAAGATGCATAAATGAGATCACAACGCCACATCCCACAACTTCTAAAGAGCTCTTAACGCAAAAATCAACCACATATAGAACTAACCTGTGATTTAGCAGTAGATGGGTCACCCAAAAATAACACATTAATATCACCTCTCAACTTCACCCCACCTGGCAAATTCTGCACTTACAACACAATTGTTCAAACATCAATAAGCAACATACAATCAACTGATTGAGTTTCAAGATATGTACCTTTCTCGATCCTCCAAATAAAAGACAAGCCACAGCTTTCTTCACATTCTCTTTTCCAAATATAGAGGGAGCAATCTTGGAGCATATGACTTCATATACATCTGTTCTCGAGGCAAATTTTTTGAATTCTTCTACCTGCACATGGTACATAGAGTCACTTGTCCACCAGAATCAGTGCCCAAAACACAACCAAGAGGTTTCCTAGCAGCAAGGAAATTGGTTGCGGCAAGGCAGCATAGAGTTTAAGCCAGAAAAAAGCAAAAAGAAGGGCATGCCCTAGTGATAGAAATTTTGCTAGGTAAATTTAACTTCCTATCTATTCTCAAAATAAGCAGCAGGAGAAAAAAACTTCTGCCACGCATGTCATACTCTAACCAAGTTAAATAACATGTCTCTAGAAACCAGCCATGCATGAAAAAAAAGTAGAGCTGTAATCTATCATGAAAGACAAAAAAGTGGGCGCTGAAAGTTGTTCAAGCAGTTTTAAACGGTGATTTCTAATTCTACCTCTTCTTTTGTGAAAGCTGCATGACCTCGAGTACTGGCCTCGTTTACTTCTTCTATTCCAACTACCCTGATATAAGGTTGCCTCACTGCAACTGCTCCTCTATTGCTGCACGGAGTTGAACCATTAACAACAATTCAATTACCATCAACCAATACGCATAAACATGGAGCTTCAAAACGTTCATATGAAGTATAATCATTCTTACGAGGCTGATGAATTGGCTGCTTGAAAGATGCTATAAATCCCTATGATGGTCAATCACGTGCCAGGTACAATTCTTTGAACAAGATGCCGATCCACGGAGAGAAGCATGTTTCTTGGAAGCTCTCCAGTAGGGACATCCTGTAACATCAACATAAACACAAACCAGTAAAAAAAAAAGAAAAGTTATTTAACTCAACACCACTATTCAGTTTACTCAAATCAAGATTATTACCTCTGGATTTTCCTGCAATTTCAAGGTTTGCTGATCAACATACTTGCTCTTGTCAGGAACCACAATCCAAGGATCAATGGGGCAAGGTTCTTCACCAGCCTGCACAAAATCCCTTTAAAAATGAAACTTTGAATCATAAAACCAAGAAATGCAAGGAGTCTAAGCAAAGGGTTGAGATAAACCTGAGGAACATGGTCGCACGAACGAGGCACAATTGCCCCACCAAGGCCTGGACGACATGGTACTTCCCTTGTACTTTGACAATTCTTACACACTAGACTCACATAAGTTGCCTTTGCCTCTTAACCCTTGAAGCAGCTATGGTAATCCCAGCTATCTTGATCAGCTTAGAAATATCTTGAGCCTACACACAGAAGACGGGAATTAAAACAAGGAGTATAATACACATGTTTCCAAATCCATAAAGATTTTAATCTAAAAATTAATAGTGATAAAAAATAAGAACCATACAAGCTAAACTGTTCAACGTATTGGAAATGAAAAACAATTTCTTTCCTAAAAAATCAAACACAATATATTTATTTATACATCAAGATTTTAACTGCTAACCCCAAGCATTCGCATTGAAACAGGATCCTCCTTAGAACTCAACAAAATCTGCACTTCTCTTGTCTCCGGTTCCTTCATTTCCCCACTCTCTCCTTGTTCCTTCAACCTCAAACCCTGCAACACCTCCGCTGCCGCAGTCTCAAACTACAAAGATACCCAGAAAAAAAAATTAGACAAAAAACAACTCTGCATAGATCTCACAGATGCGACAGCGCGTGTTTTCCACGTAATTCATAAACGCGCCTACCAAGGGCAAGTAATCGGAGGGAGAGGAGCGGAGGAGGGAAGGAAGCTCAGCATCGAATGCGAGGACATCTTCAAGGTGGACAAGGAGAGATTTAGGATTATTAATGAGACTTTCACGGTATGGGAAAACATTTTTATCAGTCTCCAAGTTTCGTATGAATTCCTTGAATTTACGGAGGATGGTGTGGCGGCTTGTAGTTGCAGCCGCCGCATCTGTTCCGGGTTTAGGGAACTCTTGAATTTACGGAGGATGGTGTGGCGGCTTGTAGTTGCAGCCGCCGCATCTGTTCCGGATTCAGGGAACTGCGCCTGATCGCTGTAGTACACCGCTCCTTCGTCCCACCCTGACATCTTGATTTTTCTCTAACTCAAACAGTCTCCCTCCTTCTCTTCTTTTCTCTGCGTGTGTGTGAAGGCACTGGGGAGGGTAGGGGTTAATTCGGGGAATTTAAGAAGGGATGTTTTGGTGCAAATATTTGGCGGGAAATTGGCGTGTGACACGTGCCTGTAGCACACCTGTATTCTCTGACTTGGGAGAGATTCGAGACGTGCCGTTCTGTTGCTAGACGACTTGTTGGCTTTCAAAAGGACCAGTTCCGAGTTTTCACACGACATGCCGTTCGTTAGTGTTTGATTTGTTTATCATGTCAAGAAAATAGCATAAATTTGTAAGCTAATCGAGAAAATTACTAAAGGAAAAGGAGAATAAAAAAATTATTTTCTATATTTAAATAAAGAATAAAGTGCATTTCAGTATGTTTTAAGCTTCGATACATTCAGCACAAGATTACTTGCCCATAATATTTAAATCATAAAATGTATTACATTGAGGATCATGCATAGATGTTTTCTTTTGCATGGAATTATAAATCTATGGAGGGGGAGGACATGGCATCCCTTTTCTGTGGTTTGGTTAACACGTGAATACACAATACATCGCCTTGTAGAAACCCTACTGGTTTTTACATTATCCACTAGGAATGGCTGACCAAACTCCACTGGATCAGTCAAGGTAGCAGCATTATTCTACCCTCTGCACTTCCAGATTCTATGTACATCATATATTGCATCTCTGTCAGTTTCCTGTATTGATCTCCTCGGCAACCATGGAAATGGTCTCTTCGGGAAAGATCACTCTTAACCTTGAGGTTAAATTCAATCTTTAAGTCATTTCATTTCAAGACAAGTAGCGTTGATGTTTCAAGTACCAGAGTGCCCCTTCTGCTGCATCCTCTGCTGCAGCTTTCTTTTTCATCCGAGGAGACCCAACACATTCAAAATTCATTTCTGGTGCTTCTTCTATTTCCACAACCACCTTGTAAGTGAAGCTGCAAATGCATGAATTCAGCATGTTAAGACAAGGTCCAATTAATTCAGGAAAAAGGAGGTCGTGCCTCTACAAAGAATAGCAAGCTACGGGACATGACACACAGGACTGATGAATTTCCATGATAGATATATTTCGCTGCCAACAAACAGTGAAACAGCAGGAAAAGAAAGGGGAGAGAAGAAGAGACTGTGGTTGGGGGTCATGTAATTTGAATGAGATTCCAAGGGAAGGAGCATTCCATGAGATGCTACTTCGAACTTAAAAACAGCCCACGAGAATTTCCCAATGTTGGGTACCACTTGTTCGTGATGGGCAATTTAATCTGACCTCCATCATCTCATGTCATGCACAAACTGTCTGATTCAACAGAAAGGGGAAAAACTCCTCCAACGAATTCTCATTTATGACATGCATATAACCTAATAGTAACTAAGTCGAAGAAAAAAAACTCAGTCTTTAAAGTTTAAACCTATAACTCTAATTATTCAATGACATAAAAGTTCTCAGTGCAAACAGTTTTCAAGATATATAGGTCAAGATTCACCAAAAAAAGAAAGATCAGACTTACGACTTTAAGTGACTTGGTCCTTCTTCAGTGCAGCATTCAAACAAAGGAGGTTTCCAACTGTTAGCCGCACAGATTTCGTGCAAACGAGATCTGGCTGTTCCAAGGTCTACTTTACCTGAAAAAAAATTGCAAATGTCAGAATCTCTGTACTTGTAGGCATCCTGCAAGTATGATAAACATGGCAAACCTGTGATATGCACATCTCTGTCACTTCTAAGATCTCCAGTAGTCTCTCTGTGCTGCCTTCCAGTGAAATCTAATGGAGATAGAGACGAAGCATCAACAGCTTCAAAGCGGGGTGGACAAGAATTTCTCACTTCATAGCTGCAATTGATGTCAAAAGGTTCCTGTATCTTCGAGTTTTCAAACACAGGGGCATCAAGAGCTACATCTATAGGAGTCTCATCATATCCTATCAATTTGGCTTCCATCTTCTGGCTATTCCTTAAAACCTCCTCCAAAGAATTAGTCATTGGTATGAGGCCTTGATCCTGCATATCAGAGGTAATATGACCTTCAGAAAATGAAGTTGGATAGAGGACACATTAAGAAGATCAAATAACCCCTTTGTGCATAGTGGCATAGGTGTCAGGTGAAGCATAGTAATGGTTCAATTAAAAGCAGCAATAGATTCATGTGTGCACGAGTCCATGTATTTAGCACCAACTTGTTTCTTATTTTAAGGAATCACATATCAAATTTTCTTAGATCTACACCATTGTCTTGCAATTTTGAGGTGCAATTCCTCAATCTCTGGTGACTTCAAAAGCAAAGCAAGCATGTGTTAGGTGACACTCCAGAATATGATTTTATATTACTCTCTAACAGCTTTCCTAGTGCATATATCATTAACTAGAAGCCTCTCATCTTTACAGGAGTCATAAATTTATGTAATACCATGCTAAATGCTCATAAGCAATATTTAGAAAACAAATGCAAAACAAAAGCTCATTTATACAGCAAACGTGCATATTCCAATGCTAAGCACTGCTTCTTAAATTGGATTTGCAGACAAGTGATTCTGGAAGTGGACTCTGTTGTTGAAAACGTGGATCACACAGAGCATGCAACAATAATTAGCAATTTGCTAAATATATGTTGGACTTAAAGAGTAACGGGTTTCTTAATTTGGGGTTCCATAATTAAATAGCATAAAAGCTTCCAAACATTCAATCAGTTGAACAAAAGAATGCTCAGGACTTGAAAAAAAAAATAATAATAAAGAGTTTTCCTATTGTCCATCATATCTCCTCCCACTCCCAACACCTCAGTTTCCAAATGTTCTTTAGTTTAAACATTCTTGGCAGCTTTAAAAAAATAGTCAGAAGAACTGACATTACTTTGTTAGCATTTTGATGGAAAAACATGATTTTACATTAATTATTTAACTTTACTATAAATGGTGCCAGGAAATTGTTCTTTAAGAAAAATTTATAACTTAAAGTATCTGATTCAGTTGATAATCTCAGAGCAAGAATTAGTAATTTCATAAGGTGATGAGCAGGTAAAAAAGATCCACAAGTATACAGGTTTTACCTTCAGCCTAGCATATATTTTTTCTGAAGCCATTCTAATAGCCTCTTTTTTATTTGAGTTGCTCGCAGAAGCAGATATGTTCATATCTTTACCACTCAGTGTCACATCAACTGAAAAAGTCCTGCCCTTCTTCGATGCTGGAACCTCAAAGTCCCAATTATGAGACTGGCAAAGTTCTTTTAATTCCCTCACAGGATTTATCTGCAAATTGGAAACTCTTGTGATTGGATCCAAGAAGGATAGCATTATCTTCCAGATGCGGTTCAAATCAAATCCCGTGTCAAGAAGAATGGCACCCACAGAAGACTCTACCAAATCACCAAGAACCTGTATTGGTAGCAAGATTATACAAAATTCAGAACTCCACTAGAATTGTAAAATGAAAATCCATATCAATAAAATATGCAGTATTAACAGAGCTCTAGCTGCTCTCACTAGGCACCACTAATATTCCTAACTTCAGAAATCTTGTCATCGGATATTGAACCTCAATATTCAAATGGTTTTGCCAAAATTACCATTTCATAATAAGTATATTACATGATAACTTAAATAACAAAAAAAATCTTGTCATCGGATCCCAGTCCCACAAAGTGGAGTAGAGGATAAGCATGAAAGAGCAAAGCACAACCCTCTAAGAAAATGTGACACATTTTCCAATTATAAGAACCACCACAAAACACATATGAAAGCAGCAAAGCCAAAGAACCAAAAGCATAGCAGTTCCATAGAAACTCCTTTTCCATCACTGGGACCTTGCTCTCAAAATCTTCAGTCCCTTTTATCTAGACACCTTAATTCATGCTTGACAATTCTTTTAGAAGAGTTGATTTCCAAACCCAACCAAGGATTTGGAGAAGCAAATTGGTCAGACGGCAAGCAAAGGTTTTTTCCTGTCCAACCTCACCTGAACTCAGGTTAAAAAAACTTGTTCCTTTGTCTTCTTACATTGCTGTTTTCAATCATGATTCGGAGACTTGAATGTTTTCTGTAGTGAAAACTGGGAAAATATTCAAAGGGAAGAAGTTCCATCAGGTTGCCAGCATATGATGTGTTACTGAGGCCTCTTATCTTGTTGATGATGCATGACATGTTCATCAAATATTAATTCAGTTCTTAATTTGCAAATATCCATTAACATGCATTCATGCATACACAATCATAACTTTGCTTGCTCAATTTGTCTATCTATTTAGACATCATTTGGCATTACCTTTCATGTGTTTTTTTAAAATGTTTCTTATTTTTTAAAATCATTAAATCTATGTACTTTCAAATATATGTTTTGAATGATTTTAATAAACCATTAAGAAACATTTAAAAATTCATTAAATTAATATTTTCTGAATAAATAAATGCTTTGTGTCGTATAATAAAACACTTATTTGGAATCGCATTTAATTTGATTCTTGTTTTTGATATTTTAGTGTAGAATACTTTTTAAAAATATATTGTACTTGAAAAAAATATAAAAATAATTATTTTTTCAAGATTTTTTTATTTCAAAACAATGTGTTTGTTTTTTAGATAGTTTTTGTGGTTGTGGTTTAAGAAAAGCAGTTAGATGTGGTAATTGGATTTAGATACGTGTTTTGTAAAAATTATAGTTGAAGTTTATGTGTAGCAAAAAACATATATAAAATGTCTAGTGGAAGTATGGTCGCGGTTGTTTTTCAAAGTGTTTTTTTACTTGAAAATATATCAAAATAATATTTTTTTATTTTTTAAAAATTATTTTTTATATCAACACATCAAAATGATCTGAAAACACCAAAAATATATCAATCTGAAGCAAAGAAAAAAATTAAAAAAATTCAATTTTTTTTAAAAGCATTTTTGAAATGCAAAAACAAACAAGGTTTTATGAAACTCAAGTAAAAAAACATGTAAAACTACGTTTCAAACTCAATTTTTTTGTGAACCCCGCAGTACAAACGCAGTTTGGTTTGTTACCAAACATCTTGCAGCGTTGGTTTCACTACAAACGCAAAAGCTGGTGAAAAAAAAACACAGCCAAAGTATTTAAAAGGCACATCTTGCTTCCTGTAACAGACATCCCAATTTTACTTATTTGATTAAAAAACATAATAATTTAACTGGAAAACCCTAGAAAGTGGACTAGTGGAGTGGGCACTAGCCCCGTAAAGTTAATGATGTTTACCTTTGGGCATTTTGGTCCTTCCAGCAGACGCCTTTCTGATTTAGGTGTTCTAACAAAGTCCACAAATTTTTTTATGGCTGCAGAAAGGGCATCGGAATCGCAGATAAGATATTCATGGAAAGATCGATCAACAGCTACACTGGCAAAGGCCCTGTTGTTCACCAACACTGATCTCAGATCTGTCAAGTGACCTGGTTTCATTTTTGGATAGACTGAAAATAGATATGAAGTGATCAAGTAATCCAAGACAGCATCTCCAAGGAACTCCAATCTCTGGTGGAAACATCAAAGTCATAGCAAATTGCAGTATCATAACACCAAATTCTCCAAATTAGTTAGTTTGGAAAAAATTGTGAAGGACAGAAGGCCATTTCTAGCCAGTTTCTCAATTGAAATAAGACCTGGTTACTCAATTGAAAATAAGAGTTCATACCTGATAGCAACCCCCTCCATTCCTGTGGGAAGGATGTACAAATGCCTGTAGAAGGAGACCTTTATACAGGAACTGATGCCCCAACAAATTTTCAAGGGTAGCAAGGTCCATGGAAGGATTAAGCATTGCATAGGTCCTGCTTGCTTGGCAAATATTGATAACTTGTGAATCATCAAAATCCACTTCAATACCTATCCATCTAAGAAATGCAATTGCGGCTTTAAAGCCACTGTCAACTAGAAATGCTCCTATGAGAGCTTCAACCACATCAGAAACTGTTTTCTTATGTAGCCAATGGTGACCTTTGCTGCATCTGACTTCACTACCCTTTGCTTGGCCAGTCACATGGCTTCCACATTGAGAATGAATAGTTCCTCTTGATTCCTTGGTGCAAATTCTAGGGCAAGGACGACCCAAAGCAAAAAATTGGTTGGGATCAAATGGTTGATCACGAATAAATACCTAAAAAGGGCTGAAACATATCACTTAGATGTTGAAACAAAAGAAAAAACTATTCAATATCAGAGCATGATTTCTTTGCAGAAATTGTTTTGTGTGGCCATAATGAATATGTACTGTTAGTCTAAGGAAATGTATTTTCCTAACATTTCAACATAAAGAGCGGTGGCCGACACATTAAACACATGGAAGAGAGACGAAAAAAAGCAAACAAGACTCCTTTCCAGTATGACTGTCTAGGATTGTCACTTGCCCGCAGTTTTCATTAGTTAACATCAAATTTTACCCTTTAAGCCTTTTTGGAGAACAATCCAACAACTTATAAATGCTAGATATGAGAACTCATTTTTTGCAATTTTTTAGGTGATGTCAAGTATCAAAAAAACAAAGATAACTATTTGATAGATTAAAGACTATAGATGACTAATTATACAGATAATTTTCAAAAATAATATCATACCTGTAAATTGTTCCTACTTGCTAGCTTGAATAAATTGGAATTCTTAACAGCATTTGATCGTTTCCTAGTTAGCTCCCCTTCATCAAGGGTATCATGCAAAAGAAAAAAATGCCGACCAACAGCAAATTTGAGGAAAGCATCACCAAGTGTTTCAAGTCTTTCAAGAGAAAGACGCTCCTGACACTTCTCTGTGGTGAGAGCTTCTAAAACCTATAAATTAAGTAGCAGATGTTAGTGGCAAAGGCAGTTCACCTATATGTGGATAACTTAGCAAATTGCCAGTAGAAACCCAATGTAAAACAAGATAAGCAACTGCTTCTCAAGACCAGTACTCAAATTATTTTATGCAGGGAGAGCTCTTACTCTATGGGCGGTAACTTTATCTCCTTCAGAGAACGAAGCAGATAATATGCATTTCAATTCAATGGCTACAAGCAAGTTTTCCAAGCGGTGCATAACTGATGGAAGTAGAGAAATAGAACTCCCAATGTCTTTAGAGAATCCTATTATCTTCAACTCACAAAGCTCGGGAGCCAAATCAACAAAGTGCTCATCCAGTTCTTGCAATTCTGTTTTAGACAAAAACTAATTTACAAGAAAAAACAAACAATCACACACACACAAAAAAAAGCACGCGCACAGAAGTAAATATCAGTAAATAAATTTGACAGAGTATCCAGAGGAGGAGAGATCAATGAAAGACAGGAAACAAAAATAGTGGATGCTAGTTCCCTTCTCAATTCGGATGCATCATAGTTTAACTCTATTCCACTAATTTCAGAAGCCCTAACCAAAGCAGTAAGATGGCCACCTGTCATTTCGAATGCACCAGACAGGCAGATAACCCCTATCTCAACTATAATGTTCAGGCTAGATATGAAAGAGGCCAATATTACAACTTCAAATTTAGTGCACAGTCAAACTTATTGTGTTTTCTCATGAAAGAGATTTTTTGGTCCCTTTTCCATTAACCGGGTCAATGAAATTAGAAGTTGGAACCAAAAAAGAAAAAAATCTTGAAGTTTCTTCTCTGCATAATTGCTCCAAGTGAATAGATAATTGCAGATTCCATACACCTTCAGGCAACATGCATAACAAAAATGAAAAACAAAAGGAGAAAAATAGAAGTGAAAGATTACCTGAATCCCCTTTCTTTCGGTTGCATAGCAAGTTGTGCAAACAAAAGAGTTGTTTTGCACGCAAAAGAGGTTGTTTTGGATATCTAAGATGAATGCCAAACCTAAAAACAGGGAGTTTTTAGTTTAAATTTTCATCAAATTTCCCTGACATTGATGCTGAAACTATCCTTGGCATAAGAAGAAATAAGGACAATATAACACATAATGTTTCAGGAGGAAACTATAATGAAAGAGGTTGTGCTGGATATCTAAGATGAATGCCAAACCTACTACCAGGGAATTTTTAGTTTAAAGTTTCATCAATTTTCCCTGACATTGATGCAGAAACTATCCTTGGCATAATAAGAAAGTAAAGACAATATAAAACAAAATATTTCAGGAGGAAGCTATAATGATTTAAACATATGTGGTGATATTTAATAAACCAAGCCACATACGTTGTTTTTAAGTGATCCTTATGACTCAGAGTGTTTGAACCTTTGCATGGACTGTCACCATTCTTTTCAGGAACAACGTTAGTAATGAAGTAAAATTTTTTCTGGTGTGGAGTGTACACTAAACTATTCTCAACATCACGGATACTACTGCAGCCATTAGCAAGTTGCATGCAATCACTTGAAGGAAGAATTCCCTTGTCCACAGCATTGGCTGGATTCTTGAAAACAGGAGATGATAAACATCGTCTGATAATCTCCCACTCTACAGTCACTCTCCTTTCAGAGACATGAAAAATAACAGGAAGCAATAGGTAGAAGGTTGGGCATGATTTAGATAATGCATCCTTTCCCAAGGGAACATATTCATGAACAAATTCTGATCGATCGAGAATGGCCTTGAGAAACAACTCTTGAAAGTTTGTTGCATATGTGATCTGTATATATACAGCCAGTAAATAGATGGAACAATGTTAAGCATGACATTTAGTAGCAAAACTGTGGTTTACCTCATCTGTACTGAATTTTGAAAGTCCTGATGGGACAAGCTTTGTCATCACAGATCTACCTCGAGCCAGGTGAAGTTCAAGACTCATTTTATCAGCCTCGAGTGGGAGTGGTGCCTTCAGAAAAAGACCAAACTGCTTATAGATCCTGTCTTCAGGAACAGGACAAAATTCAATATAGTAAGAGTTAAGGTGGATAGGCTTCTCCAATTCAGTCCACGATTCCTTCAGAATAGCAGGAACTAGCATCTCGTGTAGTTCTCCTCGTGAATCCTTGTCTGCCAACAAACAAAAACATTATCGATCCAACAAACTGAGAATAAATCGCAAATGAAGAAAAAGAATTTTTAAGTGAGTTGTTAGATTCAACCTTCACAGATATCTGAATCAGAAGACACTGACTCCAACTCATTTGTGTCTTCTTGTTGTGGCAAAAGAAACTCACTCAATGCACCCAGTTTATGCAATTGTTCAATGGCTTTCAGACAAGCATCTTTTTTAGCAACTTCTATTGATGATTGAGGTGTCCCGACTACATTGTGTATGGGAGCATTGGAGGGTAAGATTATGTGGCAAACAGTTCCTTCAGAATCATCAAAATAAAAGAATTTTGGCTTGGGGTCGAAATACCTGCAAAAGAAGTATCAATGATCTCACTAAATATTTGTTGGAACAGCTGGAAATATTTCAACAAAATATAGTCAAATCACAATTTTGAACAAGAGCATACTCGTCATGTGGGAGTTTTGAACAATAGTGCTGCAGTAATGAGATGCTTAATCCAGAAGTTATGGAAGCGCCAGTTGCATGAACTTTATATATTTTTTCCTCAATACTATCAAATGTCTCCCTTGATGTACGGTCACATATTTCAATATTCATCCGAGCTTCATCTATTTTAAATTTCTCTATCAAATCTCTCTCCTTTTGGTTTCCACTGCATTACTAAGAAAATTATTCTACAAAAAAATAAAGTAAAACTAAAACAGCACAAGGAAGAGCTTATATTATATACACACTATGCTTTAGAAGAGCACCTGTCCACCAAAAAAGCATATTCAGATTGAGGCATTCGTGCACGACCCCTTGATTGTATAAAGCTGGCAACAGTTTCTGGAAGATCAAATCGAATCACAAGACAGCATGTCTGAATATCAAGTCCTTCTTCACCAACTTTAGTTGCAAGCAGTAAGTTCAACTGCCAAACCACCAAAGCCATGAGAATTAATAACCAGTCTAAGAGTATTTGGGGGGGGTTGGTTGGGGGACAGCATTAACGCATACCACAACTCTAATCAGATAGATGTTGCATTAACACATACCACAACTCTAATCAGATAGATGTTGCATTAACACATACCACAACTCTAATCAGATAGATATTCCACACCAAATCTATTCAAAATGTGAACAGTTATGCTACATGGCTATCCAGTATACTATTCCTGGTAGGTACCTCTAATCAACTGGACCCGGGGGTGCATCCTAAAAGAATTGCTTCCTAGATGTTTTTCCTTTTTTCTTTCATGATTTCTCAAGTCAGCTTTCTGTGTAGGCATTATTACCACATTATGGCATAATGACAAAGCACGTTCTCAAGAGATTCAAATCTGAGTAGTGGGCTGACGACAGTAAAACTCAACTGACCACAGCATATCCAACACTTTGCTACTTGCTTTTGTACTCGATAGGTTAGCATACTCTGTTCTGTTTCCCTCTTATTCCTGTTTCTTTATTGCAAGACAAAAGAGATCAATAGCTCTACTACTCTCATTGTGATCTGATTTCCTGCTAACAATCAAAAACCTAAAATCTAGGAGTTTCAATGCCACAAAAGCTTAACTCAAAATATTTAGGCGGCCAGCAGATTTTTTTTTTCAATTCCCAATGAGTTAATTAGTACTTCAAGAAGGATCCTAATCCTTTCATAAAAAAAATGTATAGTGATCAACTCAGCTAAGCCTCAATACCAAACTAGTAGAGATTTCTTACATGGATCCTTTTCTTTTGATCAGTTTAATTTGGAGCCAAACTTTCTTACCTTGTGATGCTAAATTAACTTCTACCAATTCAGTCCACATTACTTTCAATCGAACACTCCCCTTCCTCAATCCCACATTTCCATCAAGGCACTCTTCCTTGCTGATGCATCCATAAAAGTCTGCACAAGACATGGTCAAACCATCCCAGGTGACCATCTGCACACAATTCAACTACTGACACTCCTTGAATAAGTTCACAATGTAACTTTTCACTCAAGAAGTAACCTCATAGGATGATGTCAAAGACTCGTAGAGCATATTGTATGGTTTCACACAAAACAGAAGTAATTTTCTTTTTTAGTGCCCAGTCAACCCCATCAGCTAATATGTAAGATGACAACAGAAATGACCAAGGCTGAAACATTACAGGCAATAAAGCAGTACCTTTCCAGTCCGGAAACTCTCAAGAATGACATTCATTGTCTTTCGTGACATACTCTTCAGTCCAGAGTGAACCCCAACAAGAAAATCACACTTCCAAGATGTTAAAAACTTCAGATTTTGTAGGATGTGTGATAGTGATCTTGCAGTAACAATCCTATTGACAAAAACTATACACTTCATATCTGGTTGTAACCTGAAAAGGGAAATGAATATCTTTCAAAAACCTGGTCATTTGTATTGATTGCTGATCGACTAACGTACAACAGGTCAATAACTTCCATGAAACACCAAGAGGAAAGCTTAGTTGAGTTCCATTCAAACACAGACAAATAACAAATGAAACAAAATCAGATAAGAGTCTTGCCATCATCAAAACCTTTTGGTTTGATTATGGTCCATAATCATTTTAGTTTTTGCTGCTGGAATCATAGTAACAAGAAAAAGAGAGAGAACCTGGGGAAATTGTTATTGCAAATTACCCTTCAAATTAATCAAAGGATATATATAGGTCAAAAGCTGTTATCCGCATATTATTCAAGTATAACACGTACATGTCATTTTGAAAAGGACCAGCACATAATTACCAACCTGAAGTTGGAAAGAATTTCAATTAGGCATAAAAGCTTTCTTGAGAAAAATGGCTCCTTTAAAACCTCCACCTGTGATACATTGGATGTGACACCATCTACAAGAACAGAAGAAACAAGATGCTGATAAAATGCAACAAAAGTAGCCGTTGAATTTCATACTTAATTCATTTGAACACCAATCATAACAGATTTTCAATTCAAAATTTCAAATAAGTGGGAATAACCATGCATGATTAGAAGCACAAAATAGGGTTATATATTTCCAATACTACAAAACTAGGATGGAGTGCATAGCCAAGTTTGAAAGCTGGGACCAGAAAGTGTTTCTAGTTCGGCTCAGTTTTTACACATACTGTTCCCTTTTTTTCCCTATAGATAGAAAAAGATATTTATTAGAATACCATGAGAAAGAAGTACATTGCAGGAGGAAGATAGCTTTAATAGTTCTCTACTTCATCCATGATTCAGCTTCTTTATGTTTTGGGCCTTCTAGCTTTAGTGATATCAATGCAGTTACCACTATGCTCATTTACATACAATGCCATTTTGAACTGCCTGATCCAAGTTCCAACTGGAACTGCTAATCTTACCACCTTGGACAAATCACGGAGGTGCTAATTTTATGCATTTAAGACTAATACACAGTAAAGAAAATTATCATTGCTCAAGTTGTTATGCCTACAAACCAGGACCATACTAAATTAGAGAGCATCTTTGTGGAAAAAGCAATCGATTATCAATTGATATATTGAAAACATGAAACTTCCCAACATGTACCTAGTTAACAAATTGTTTTTATTTCTGGCTATGCATTTGTTTCCATAAACAATAGTTCTCAGCCCCAATGTGCTTGTCCATTTTGAGGAAACCCGCACTTAAACTAAACAATAATTAAGGCCAGATATAATAAAGCAACAAATCCAAGGGAAATAACAGAACATTGATTTTTCAAATAAACAATAATTATATGCCATATCAAAACAGAAAGGAAAACATGCATTAGGATACTGAGCCGTACTCTAATTTTCATTTTTATTTATTTGAGCAAAATCTCAAATTTGACTATTATTATCTAGAAATATGTTACAGATAACAATGGAAGAAAACAAAATATGAAATACTTATGATGTCACTTCAAGGCCTCAAACTCTAGGGTAGGACCATTAATGATTGGCCATCCACTGTAAACTTGAAGCAGTTAGACTCCTATGTATGATCATGATATGATCATGATATGATCATCATGGGTAGAAGACATTAATGGAAGCAGTTAAAAATAATCAAACATCAAAATACCTCTTGTACAATCAGCGGCAAAGACATTTGCAGCTTGATTTAGGTATCTATCACACACGGAGACATCGCTAGTATTCCCTTCTGCTTCGATCAATGCATTCCACTCAGAGTGATCACCACTCAAAAGAATATGACAAGCCTTCAGAAAAAATGGGGGGGGGGGTAAATTAAAACTTATCAAGTACTTCCCATTGAAGATCAGCAAGCGAAAATCTACTTAACACAAACAAGTTACAGCAGATTGATGAAATAATTATCCCAACAATGATAGTTCTCCTACACCCCCAAATCACCAATCAGTTGCTACGTCTTGGTAAGTAAATACCTCACTTTTCAATGATTATAAATGTTTCATTTCAAAAATATGTCCAGACAAAAAAGATTTTAGTTCTACATCCTTTGCTTGTCCCACCTCAAATACCAACAGCAACAATCTCCCAAAAATTACATTCTCAACTCCCTTTAAAAAACTGATCATCAAATCCACCCCTCTTTCATAACCAGATTAATCACTGTGTTCGCATGCAAATGTATAAGGATTATGCTTCATTGCAATTTGTTGCTGTTATCTGTATTTCAAAAAATTTGCATTCCTATATGTAGGCAACTATTTCAAATAGGAAATTCCATATCAAATGTTCAAAAGATCATAGCTGTATAAATGCTGAGCTTGGATGTTACAGAATTGAATAACAAATTCATGCCGAAACCAAACTACAGAACATCTCAATAGAACAAATATAGATTAGCATGCAGGGAAAAGAAGTAAAGGACTAGAGCAAGCTAAACTTTGAAAGGAAAATTATTGGTTGAATGTTACGTGAACATACCTGCAAAGCTCCCCAAAGGCCAAGATTTTCCAAACAAAATATGATATTTTCATGCATTCTGATAAGCATTCTTTTTGTGCTTCGAAGACTTTCAAGACTTTGGTTTCCATCTGTTTTCTTGCCAATTTCCACTATGCACTGTTCTTATCACAAAGAAATAGCAAGCAATTCACTTCAGGGTGAAACAAATTTATAATTGACAAAAACACAGTTACCTAAAACACACCTGGCGCTTGACCCCCTCAAGTATATTATAGTAAGCCTCATAGGAGCTAGAAGTGCCATTTGCAACAGGACCATACAGATATACTCTAATTACAGGAGATGCTACAAAGCGTTCCAACTCTTCCTTGTCTTCAACTGAATACACCTGCAAAATGGCAGTGAAACACAGTGATGTCAACTATAGATAATGTGGAACACCAAGGTCAGTACCACAAAACAACCAGCCACCATCAAAACAAACTTTGGCACAGACTAGTACACAAAATTTGGATCAAATATTTCCTACTCAATACTTTATCCATTTTATATAGTTTGTGAACTCAGCACATCTGATAACCCAGGGTGTCATATATGAAGAGCTTTAGGATTTAGGACCAAGCTTTACTTTCAAAAAGTATATTCTTTTATTAATAGTTAAAAGGTTAACAAGCCATATGCTCTGCAACTTTAAGAACTTTCAATGAAGTCATCAAAATTCAACAAATTCAAAATGAACTTTTGAAAGTTGCAAATCAACCTATTTTAAGCTCAGATATCAGAAAAAAGTTGACCTATGTAAGCTTAACTAGGGAAGTGCCTATGCATGCATTCCCTGAATCACTCTCTAAGCAGCACAGGACCAAAACGAGGAAGAAAAAAGTTTAAACATGAACTTTATTTTTCTTTTAACGAGGAGACTGCAACTTCCAACAGAATTTACAACAGATTGATGAGCCATAAATGCTTTCCATCTTTTATTTTCTGAATTACATTGTAATGTTACAGTAGGAAAGAATCAGAAGCAGAATAAAACTCTCTCTAATAACGACTGAATATGACTGGAAACAGAACTGCTCATGCACTTAATACAGTGGCAAAACACTGGTGAAATAACAGAATATCTTGCAGTATAATATTTTATAACTAAATGCAATCTCTGATAACATATCTCCCAGCAGAAGCCCAGACTGAAAACTACCATGCAGTTTAAAGCACACACATCTACCACATACAAGGCATGGATATTCCGCACAAGGCCAGAGCTCATCTTTAAAAGAGTATATATAGTTAACAGGCCTTTGAAAATGACTATTTTGAAGAGAAGGAAAAAACAAGCACTACACATATCTTATCCAAATAATTTTAAAGTTGGCAGTTTTCATCGCCTACCTTAGCATCAAGTAAATTTTCAAGACTATTGATGCTTCTTGGTAAATTTTCTCGACTAGAAGCACCTGGAAGATAACACATACACAAGAATTTAGAAACCAACAAGTTGAAGGAGGCTAATATCAAATACCTGAACCACACAGCAAAAGGCAAATTGTGAAACAATAGAATACGAGTATTTTTGAGAGCAAGGAAAGGATCTGAGCATAAAAGTGCTAAGAAGAGTAGAAAGAAACTTTGAGATTGTAAAGTAGTTTGCTAGTCAAACACTTTGCACTAGAATTTTGAATTCCTGACAAGTCTTTTTCAGCCTTGTTTTTTTCTTCTATCCTTGACATCAAGCCACGCAATGGGGCATATAGATCCCCTCCTATGAAACTCAAATTCTAATGAAGACTATAACTGACCCAACTCTCAGGTCCAGCTCAGGAAATTTTAGAGCAAGTATTTGAAACCATGGCACAGGTAACATCCCACTTCATAAATATGTTTCCCACATGAGAAACTAAAGGTACACTCCAACTAGGAAAATTCTAACAAAAAAACAAAAGGTGCTAAAATTCACACCACTGAAATTTATACATGTGTATTTACATTTATTGCATGCTCACATGCACAAAGATGTAATTACATTTTCTTTAAAATTGATATAACTCTTGCTTTAGTAACTGTGATGATAGAGTAAAGCTAATTTTACCAAATATTCTTTCCAGTGTCTCATCCAAATGATCTTGCACATTGAATGAGTAGATCTCATAAATCCCGTGGTTCAATTTTTTTCCAGAAGTGATATCACTAAATATCTTTCAGTAGGATTAGCATTACACATTCTGAAATATTTGATCTGCCACGAATATAATTAATGCACATTGTATTTGGACTTGATTTGGCAGATTACATTTATTGGATTGAACTACAGTCATCAGAGAAAGTAAGACAAGAACTGAAAAATCATTCCAGACTACCAAGTGCATTTAAGTCCCAATGCATAGTTATCACATGGATGGTCAAGACAAAAGCGAACACAATAGATGCAAAAGCAATATCAGCATAAATTCTCTGCTAGAAAAATATGTAGGATAAAAATGAAAAAAAGGATAAAAAAATACTAAATGATACATTGAGTGCACATTAGGTGTGGTAATTCAAACGCATCAACCTTCTATATGTCCAATCACTCTCCTTTTCTTCATCTGCAGAATCTTACTAAGAACATGAGGTGATGGAGTAAGATTTCAAGGGAAGAGTGTTTCCCTATATCTAGGCTATTTGAGAAGAAAATATTTAACGACTAATATCTGCAAAAGGATGTGGGAACCACCATTTGCATATGGTTGCATCCATAACCCATGTTTGTCTCAATATTTATTGGGAAAGATTTACTCTGTTATCAAAGGGATATTTGGCATATGTGTGTTCCACACTTCTCAATTGCCAAGGAGTCTAATCCTTTCTGTTTTTCCTTCTATCTTTCTATCTTTGTATTTTAAACTGTTCCAACAAATAAATATGCAAAAACACTTGTCTTTTTACTTTAGTGTTAAATTGAAATAGAAGAAAAAAATATTTGTATGTCACTCAATCTTTTTACAAGGGAGACCTGCACATAGAACCCCTGTATTCAATTAAGAAAAATAAAATGTTGCAACCAAACAAAGTAAAATCAGCATTTTCCTTTTACTTTTCTGAGCTGAAAATTTACATCAGTTATACAGTAACCAGGATAAGATTCATATCCCCACAATATACGCATTTAAATATTCTCAACACTTTGATGTGAAAAAGAAACCAGACACCTTGATACAAAATGCAGGAATGCAGTACCTTTCCCCACAACTGGAGATGCAGTCATGCCAAAGATACGGGGAAGTTTTCCATCATTAGTTTTGTAGAAGACCTATACAATCATTAAGATACCAAGTTAAACAAACCAATAACAAAAGGACATATATTTACATGCACATGCCTCTGTGTCTGTGTTCACACGTACAAACACAAATTCATGTAGCCCTTACTTTCATGATTTGTGCATAAGGATGACTGCTTTTGACTTGAGCATGATGACACTCGTCAAATATCAAAAGGGCAATTAAGTCCATCTTGATGAAGCTGTGACTTAAGTTATACAGTAGTATCTGAGGTGTCATGACAAGAACCTGCATAGATCAGTCAGGAAAAAAAAAACTATTATCCCTGGATGATACTGAGCTATCAGAAACTGCTACTTAAATTCAAAGAAAAGAGTTACATCTTTTCAAAGTGGCTGAAAAAGTAAAACAATAGATATAAATGGTTTGCATCTTTTCTCACTTGAGATAAGAGAAATCAAAATTTAGCAAATGCCAATGAAGCGCATTAAATTTATTTAGGGCAAATCAGAGTTGTCTCCTTCAGAGTACTCTAGTTGTTTATAGAAATCTGATCTCATAGAAAGCAACATGCTTGTCGAAGGTAAATTGAAGATTAAATATAAGGAGCAAGAAAGTTTGGGTCTGAAATAAATGAATAAACTTAGTAATGAAATTAATTAACTAGTAAAACTACCTCATATTGTTCAATCTCTTTCTCCCAGCTAGAGTGGGTCTTCAATCGATTGGTGTTTCCGCAATAGATCCCAACCTTGAAATCAGTAGAGTCCTCTATAACCTTGGCTTGCTGCAGAAACAATATCCATTCAATTCAAAACCAGTCTGTAGGCTGAGAATGTTTAGCCTTGGCATTGATATATCAAACAGAGTTGCAAAATTCACCATAAAAAAAAGAGAACAAAAAATTTGCATGAATATGCTCACATAGCTATTCCTTTTACATAAATTGAATTGTATCTAAGAACTGGCACTGTCAGGACTAAGAGGTTTTTTACCTGAGAACTGAAAGACTAGGGTGGTATAGATTCATATGAAAACAGATCACATTACTATAGAAAGTCTTAACAAATGCTGGGACATGGAATAATCATTTTGGAGGCATTATAACCATAGTGAATGACGCACAGTTAGAAAATGCATTTTTTAGTGTAACATGGAAAGAAAGAAACCAGGCTAACAGTATAGATCATCTAGTTATCAAGGATCATCTAACTAATTTAATATATGGCTCAATACAGCTTCAGGGCTTCAATGAGGCAATTATAGAAGTTTTCTTTTTCACTGATGTTCTTGATAAGCCCTGCCTCAGAGCTGCTTCTGAAAAGGTAAAATCCAGTAAACAAGGCTTTGTGCTTCATTGTAAGTGATAACAAGCAACCCACAATGTCTTTTTTCATTGACACATGTACTTTATGAAGGTATCAGCTCTTGAGTTAGTCTGGTATTGGTTTGGTACAATATAAAATAGTGACTGCCTGGTTCGGATTCAATTCATCTACTTGTAAGCTCGCTTGAACGAGAGCTAGATCCATTGAAGAACTGGACTACAGGATGAAAGACTATGTTAGTGATACAAATAAAAGACCATGAGACACAAGCACTAAGCCTGCACTTTTTCACTTTCATTTTTCATTTATTACTCTCCTAAAACAAGATTCAAACCATAGAACCACTCAGCCCCAACCCTGCCTCTTTGCCACTAAGTGCCTGTTTGGGAAAGCGGGTGCGGCTGCAGTTGCAGTTGCACCAACGCCCGTGCTCCCAAAAGTAGCCTAATCCCAGTTCCAAGACACATTGCCACTGAATACTGCATAGCATACCAGTTGATAACATATAAGCTGCAACATTTATCTTGAAAGCATACATCATCCAAAAATCAAAGAGTAAATCAAGGAAAAAGTACATTAGACAAGAGAACCTCACCTGATGAACAAGGGCAACAGTGGGTGCAAGAAAGACACAAGCACTCTTCTGAGGTTGCCTTATCAAGTGACCCATTTCGTATATAAGCAGGACAGCAATGTGAGTCTTGCCACAACCTGTCCCCAAATACACAATTATATTCTCTTCCAGAGCTTTCTTGCATAATTCCAACTGATACCTGAAAGTTCCAAAAACCAAAATACAAGAAGGGAAAAAAAGGAAAATTAGCCGAATTTGCAACTGAAAATGCAAAACCCCCCTTTATAGAGATTCAAAAGGATTAGCAAACAAGGTCTACATAAGATCATCAAACCACAGAATGGGCTTCTCTCAATTAACTTTTCAGTTTCTACTTTCTAGCCCTTTTATTTTATTTTTTAAAAGAAAAAAAAAAAAGCACCATCTCGATCGTTGCGCCCTTTTATTTTATTTTTTAAAAGAAAAGGAAAAAAAAAAGCACCATCTCGATCGTTACTTCACTCACGCACACAATTAACAAAATATTGATCCAACGTAACCATTTGGTATCCAACAAAAGCCAAATACGTTAAAAAAAGAAGAAGAAGAACCCATCCTTTTTTTTTCTCCATTTTCTCACCAGCCAAACAGAAAGTAACGAGCTTTGACCACTTCAAACACAAAAATTTAGCCAAAAAACCATGACCCGAATAATTCAATGAAATAGCCAAAAAGAACCAATTCTCTTAAAGAAAAAGAAGTCATCTTTCGTTGTCGTCCATTTTCTCAACAACCAAACAAGAGAATAACCAACTCTGATCACTTGAAACACAAGAACTTACAAAACCCAACAAGAAACACGCCAAGAAAACGGAAGAAAAAGAAAAGAAACAACAGGACAACCAAAACCCACCAACAAAAACAAATAAAGAAAAGAAAAACAAAATTAAATGACATTACTTTCTTGCCATTTTTCTTGGGTCTTTCTCAGTCTTCTGAAGTCCACCAACAATCGAAGACGACACCACACGAGCATTTGTACCGCCAACGGAGAGAGAACTATGTTCACCAGTAACATGACCGCCAGACATGGCTGGATGAGTGTACTCGGTGGCACCGTGTGAATTGTGAGTTTCTGTCTCTTTCTGTATCTCTCTCTTGTTTTCTATAACCAGACTAATGTTTCTGCGCCATCGTTCTTTCCACGGGGACGGAGAAAGAGAGAGGGAGAGAGATTCTCTGCTTTTGTGAGAGGTAGTGGGAGAAGGAAAGAATTTATGATGTACTTGCTGCGGGTTGAAGGCAAGCAAGAGCTCAGAAAGCACTCGGGGAAATATTTTCAAAAAAATTGACTTTATGCGAAAGAAGGGCGAAAATGTGTAGTGGGGCGGAGAAGAAATTGCCGGAAAGAAATCTGTATAAAATAAAGTATGGAATTACTTGGTCAATTTCCCAAAGGTCTGTCCTTTGGTAGATTGATTGAGGAGTGCACTTCGTATGTCGAATTATTTTGTGTATTCTTGTAATTGTTTTTTAAAGTATTTTTTATTAAAATTTTGAAAAAATTATTTGTAAAATCAAAATATCCAAAATATATATAAATATTAATTTTTAATAAAAAAAAATTAAATTTTTGTCCTTAATTTTTAATAAAAAAAATTAAATTTTTGTCGTCTCCAGGCGGCGCCTTGATCGAACAATTACATCAGGGGAGGGTTCTCGGAGATCCGTTGGTGGTCTTAAAGCGTGATAACATGACATGCATGTCGATGTGGTTAACAAAACAAGTAAAGATCGGAGGCAGTTTGTCCGTAGTAGAAGACAACGTTTTTCCATTCGTGTGCTGACGTTTCGATTCGCGCTCAAAATCCGAAAGCCTTGGTTTTCGTTACGGTTTTTTTACACGATGATGTACTGATAGAGAATGTAAAAGTTTTCGTTGCTTAATTTGTCTGCAGAGTGTTTTTTTATTTCTCGTGCGGGATTTTTTTTATAATTATCAAATTTATTGTCCAATTTAATCTTTTAAAACCGATTGATTATTATTTTTCATGTATAATGCTTGGGTTTAATAAAAATCTTGGGTTTTAAAAAATTAAAGGTTAATATTTCTTTTATTTCATCTTTTTACATTAATTTTTTAAACAAAATTAGTGTTATAGTTTTATTCGATTTTTGTTTTATCAAATTATTTCAAAATTATAAATTGTTATATGAGTTTGGTAGATTAACCCGAATCAGGTTATCTTTAATTTCTCAAGTTATTTATCTATTATGCACCGATTTTTTATACTTTTATTTACTGAGTTTCGCCCTTTCATGTAAAATAAATGACATCATTTTTTTGTTTTTAAAAAAATATTTTTTTTCCTATGTTATTATAGTTATTTTTTTATTTGTTTACCATCATTATTTTTTTCATCTAAAGCTATAACCATAATCATTGAGTTTTATTTTCTTAATAAACACTTGCCACATCTAAACTATAAGAAGAAAACTAACACGGACATGCAGAATAACATGAGCCCACTTCTAGTATATAAATATTTCTTAAGTCAATTCACATTTATTTTGTTTGTATTAATATATTAATGGATGTAGAAATTATGTCTTTTGTAATTTTTACATGCATTTAAATTTAAAAGAGATCTCAGCAAATTTATAGTGCGATAAAATTTAATTTATAATATATGCATAATTTAGACATGTTCCATTTTTATGGTTTATGTATAATTTGATTTATTATCATTTTATCAAAATTAGAAATGCAGTAATTGTTGTTCTTTTTAGGGCATTCATGCATTGTCTTTTACTAGAGAAAAAAAAAAGACAGAAATTAATTGGTGCGAAGTACATGGTTCAAAATAGTAGCACATGATTTTATTCGAGGGTTGATGATTGATAGTAAACAAAAAGTTTTTTTTCTTGTTGTATGGATGTATACATATTGTCCATGATGCCAGAAAATGCGTGATTATATCATAAATTGTATTATTAATGTGTTAAAATACAACACAATAAAATTTAGTATAGCAACCATTTATTTAGATATATTGGGATATTGAGTTCTTACCTATAAGAGTGGCACAAATCATTGTTTAACAAATAAAAAATGAGCATGAAATATGGTTGTAATTAGAATTTTTTTCAAAACTATTATGGATTGCAATTTGGAAATGAGATTGTGATTGTTTTTCAAAATATTTTTTAAGTAGAAAAGGTATATCAATTGTGATTGTTTTTCAAAATATTTTTTACGTTGAAAAAGTATATTAATAATATTTTTTTATTTTAAAAAAATTATTTTTGATATCAGCACATCAAAATGATTAGAAAATATCAAAAATATATTAATTTTGTCAAAAACACTTTTGAATAATACTCTCAAACAAGTAATTTATTATATATTTATAAGTGTTTTAATACTGCAACATATATAAAAATTAAGCTAAGAATAGGTTTGCAACACTACATCATCAAGTCAATCAATATATTATTAGGTCTACACGTATCAATTAATTTATTCAAAACAATAATGTTTTAATTTTTTTATGTTAACCCAACTGCGTTTAGACTAGGTTTTGATAAGTTAATATCTTATTTAATTTAACTAACAACTCCATTAGGTTAGATTTCAAGTTTTAAATTTCTCGAATCAACTTGTTGAGTTAAAAAAAAATTAAAAACTATTATTTAAACCATCGAGCTGACTCATTTATATCATCCTACTCTTTTGGAAAGATTTTTTTTTCTTTTCTTATAAAAGAGGATAATTTATTGAAGAACAGAGCTAAAACTTACCGCACTCCAAATATAACATATTACGTAGCTAACAAGGAAGGTGGGATAGGGGACCCTATAAAGTATTAACATGCTTAGTGACGAGGCGAAGATTTACACTCAAGAGCCCAGGCCTAAGACAAGGAACACAAGGTAAGGACCAAACCCAAAAATAATAGGATACAGGGTGAACTCGGGGGCTCGGAATCCGAGTACGAACCATATTTCTTTATGCTCGTCTATGGTGTGTGCTCCAATGCTCATCTAAACCTAGGATGGACACCATGATTTGCAACAAGCCTAATTGATCTAAAAATAGATAGAAAAAGCTCGGCCTTGATTATCTCTACCTACTCTCTGTATAATTAATACTTAGCATCAAATGCTCCCACGTCCTTCTACCATAATTAGGCCAATAAAACAACATTAGGAATGTTCGTGTCCAGTGTACCACCAGCCATTATGGGTTGTTATCCTAAATTATTTGTATTGCATTATAGTATCCCCCACTCTACCTTAGTTCATAGCTATATAAATGTTCATAAACCACGAGACAAGGTAATTTTTTACGTTATGATTTTTAACATTTTATTTTCATCCATTTCATCGCATTTCCACAACATAGAAATACTACACAACAACTAAGACTTTATTACACCTATAACTTTTCCAACTCTTGCATCAATAAGCCCTTTAAACCTAATATAAGACTTAATTTGCATGTATTTTAACACAAAAAACTATTTAAAAAATAATCGTAATTACACTTAATAAATTGAATAATCAATATTCATCATTTTAACCCATTTATCAACCTTGTAAAGACATTAATATTTTAGGATTTTTATCAAATATTTTAGTTAAAATCAAAATAGATATTAACTAAAATATTGTTTTTAAACCAGAAAGAACTAAAATCAGTTGTGTTTTAAAAACACAACGGTGTCAGTTAAGCACCTCGAGTACTTTCACATATGAAGATATGGAACCACCCAAGGCTGATGATCAGCTGCACACCATTTTCCCCCCACCTAACAAGACAACCCTGTAGCGGAACTAGGTATAAAGTTAAGGGTGCGATGTATGGAAACCCTAGATTTTGAGAAATTAGTCCTAAACAATGAGAATTTAAATTTAAAATAATTATTAAGAAATATGTATTTTGCATAGCTCAAAAGTTATGTATTATCTCTACAGCGTTTCCTTTATTATTTTATTTTTTAGCTTATCCTATTTTTTATTTTTTATTTTCACATTTACAGTTCCGTTCATACTACAACCTGTCAAGTGTTCTCAGGTTGGCCCTGTGATATGAAACCAGTGGCTGGCTCGTTGCAAAAATTGGCCGATGAAAAGGATGGGCATTGAGAGGCGGCGTAGAATCTGATGCCTGGAAATTGATTAGTGGCAGCACGTCACCTCTGCTTAGAATACTCTTCTCCAACATATTCGCTGTCTTTATAATTAACACGAAGCTTCGTTCATCTTGATTCCAGGCCCCAAAACTTACAAAATACGTTTTGGGTCGTCGTCACAGTTAAGTCTACGACGAAGATCGGCGATACCAGTCAAGGCAGTGGTTTTCTAGCAGGAGAAATTTTATTAGGGAACAGAAATAAAGTTCTGGAAATCTCATGTGTAATGAAATGTATTGAGAAATTTAGTGTGGATCTTTTTAATATATATTCGACCAAAATTTCAACAGAATTTCTTTAATATATAGTCTTTATCAAGTTATAAACTACACTATCATAATACTATTCGGTCAGCAATATATCTTAATATGTCATTTTAATCCTCGGTGTTTTTATACCATTTTGTGGCTGAATATTTAACATTTCTGACCTAATTTCAGGAGCAAATGTTGTATAATTTATTTTTATTCATTCAATAACCACAAATATTTTTTCACTTTAATCTGCATAACAAAATCTCAATACATCAACATTTTCATCATGTTTCTTAATTATCCAAGTTATAATAGTTATAATAGGCCAGGCTTTGCATCATATATATATATATATTATACATGACACTAAAAGGTGCAGAGAAATTATTTTTTTACACCTAAATATATTGTGTATTATAATAGTAATTCACATTACATTCCTCTCCTTTTTGTTTACTTTTTTTTCTTTGTTGTGCACTTTTTCTTCCCAACTTTTCCTTTTTTCTTTTAAAAAAAATTACTTTTTTCCAGCTTTCCTCTTTCCTCTTTTTTCTTTTTTTGTTTCATTTATTTATTTATTTATTAAAATTATCATTGTTGATTTTACTTTTTAAACATTGAACTGGTTAAAAATTTTATTTTATATTTTTTCTTTAAAATACTATGAATTGCTATAATATTTTTCTATTTTATTTTTTTATTTTTCAAAATAGGTGTGGGGAAATCACTATTTCCCCACACCCAAATGCATTGTAGGTTACAACAGTAATCCATAGTGCATTCCTTCTTTTTTTTTTTTCATTTTTTCATTTTTTTGCACTTTTTTTTTTTTTTCAAAATTACTTTTTTTTCCCAACTTTCCTCTTTTTCCTCTTTTTATTTATTTTTTTTAAATTATCTTTGTTGATTTTACTTTGTAATTTTTTTCATTTAAAATATTATAAATTATTACAGTATTTTTTCACATAGTTTTTCTACTTTATTTTTTTATTTTTCAAAATTATATTTGTTAATTTTATTTACAATCACTGTTTCTCCACACTCAAATGCACAATGTCTTATAATAGTAATCCACAGTGCAAACCTCTTTTTTTCACTTTTTATTTTTTTTTCACTTTTTTCTCTTTTTTTTTCCAAAATTAATTTTTTTTCCAACTTTCCTCTTTTTCCTTTTTTTTGGTTTATTTTTTTTTCAAAATTATTTTTGTTGATTTTACTTCTTAAATATTGAGCTGATTAAAAAAACAATTTTGTAATTTTTTCTTTAAAAAACTGTGGATTGCTACGGTGTTTTCCACATGATTTTTTTTTCTTTTTTTCTTTTTTAAAATTATATTTTTCAATTTTTTTATATTTAATTGATTGAGAATTTAGTTTTGTAATTTTTTTCCTTTAAAACATTATTGATTGCTACAGATGTTTCTACGTATTTTTTTATTTTTTATTTTCTTTGAAATTATCTTTTTTATTTTATTTTTTAATATTGAATTGGTTAAACATTACAGTTATAATATATGAGAAAAATACTATAATTTTTCTCGCAAATTACTATGGATTGCTATAGTGTTTTTTCCCACATAATTTTTTTTGTTTTGTTATGTTTTTTTCTAAAATTATCTTTGTCAATTTTATTTTTTAAATATTAAGTTGGTTAAGAATTGCAATTACAAGTAAATACAAGTTTTTCCTCACAAAATACTATGGATTAATGCAGTTTTTCCTCAAATGGTTTTTTTCAGTTTCTTTTATATTTTTTTTGTAATATTTTTTAAAATTATTTTTATTGATTTTATTTTTTAAAATATTAAGTTGATTAGAATTTAACTTTGTAATAAAGCTTAATAACGTGGGAAAAACACTATAACTTTTCTCACAAAATATTGTTGAGAATTATAATTATAAGACATTCAAATAAAATTAAATCATGTGGGAAGTACTGTAGCTTTCATCACAAAATATTATGAATTGTTACAGTGTTTTCAACATGATTTTTTCCTTTTTTTTTGTTATTTTTTTCTAAAATTATCTCTATCAATTTATTGATTTAATATTAAGCTGATTAAGAATTTAGCTTTGTAATTTTATTTTTTAAAAACACTGTGAATTGTTGCAGTGTTTTTCGATATGATATTTTTATGATTTTTTCAAAAATTATCTTTGTCGATTTTTTTTTAATATTAAGTTGGTTAAGAATTATAATTACAATAAAGTTAAATCATATAGGGAAAACGTTGTAGTTTTTCTCACAAAACACTATAGATTACTACAGTATTTCTCTAAATGGTTTTTTATCTTATTTTATTGGGGAAAACATTGTAATTTTCCTCACAAAACACTGTCAATTGCTATAATATTTTTTCTCATGGGTTTTTTTCTTTCCAAAATTATCTTTGTTGGTTTTTTTTAATATTAGTTCATAGAGAATTTAACTTTATATTTTTTTTTTGCTTTCTATTAACAGAAAAGCTAAATTATATAGCAAAAGCATTGTATCTTTCCTCCAAAAACACTATAGATTGCTACAAATCATTTTATTCAATCTTTAAGTTTTTTTTATCACCAACATAATTTTTTTCTCTCTCATGAAATATTGGCTCCATCATACCTTTAGTTTCTATTACTTATCTAGTGCTGGTTTATAATTATAATACTATCAAGTATATTTGTTTTATAAGCCCGTTGCAGTGCATGAACATGCCATCTCGTGTGTGTGTGTCATGCATGTTATGGAAAAAAGATTGTCTTTACTCACATTTATATAGCAGACAAATTAAAAGGTTTAATTATTATTAGATCCTACAGTAAAGAATAATGGTTGTTCTGTTTACTAGTTCAATCTTGATCCGTCTTCTGCATGCATGCTTCTATGTAGATACAATGCGTTGAGATTTTAACTAAAAATGGGTCAACAATGTAACATTCCTTTCATTTTCATATCAACTCCCTTAATCTAATACCGGTTCATCAGATTCTTTTTTCATCATCCTTGCAAATCACTTGCTATGTTATATGGGATTAGTGATGATATGGTATTTATCATTATTCTATAAAAATGTAACATGCCCTCTACTATGTAAAGTTCTTGTGGTTTTTAGTTAAATGATGTAGAACCTTATAATAATATTCACATTTAGTATTCAAATTATATCACATAAAATAAAATGGTTGTATAGGATTTATCGAGATTAGGATAATATGTCATGTATTCAAAAGATACTAGTAAACAATATTGAGTGGAAGAGATATATCGATTTTGGACAATGACACTTGAGAAGTTTGTGGTGCTATGAAATTAAATGATGCTTGAAATGGTTAGAGAGGATGTTTAAAGAACAAATTAGAGTTTTTATAATCAAGATTCATGATTTGAGAGCTATTTTCTAATATGCCATTAGGTTTGACACTAATTTTTACTGATGAATTTTGTAATCTTTTTAATTTAAAGCTTTGTTCAATTCTTTCTACTGAAATCACCACATCTATGAAACAGGTTGAGGAATTACCAATTAAATATTCAAAATATAGAGATTTAAAAGTGTTAATAAAAATGGATATGGGTTCCCTTTCTCAAATAAATGAGGGAGAATTTGCACCGTAATTTCATAGGTTTGACACTAATTTTTACTAATGAATTTTGTAATCTTTCTAATTTAAAGCTCTGCTTAATTCTTTCTACTGAAATCACCACATCTATGAAATAATAGAGGAATTATCAATTAAATATTCAAAGTATAGAGATTTGAAAGTGTTAATAAAAATGGATATGGTTCCCTTTCTCAAATAAGGGAGGGAGAATTTGCACCATAATTTTATGCCATCTTAAAGCATATTCTTTAACTGACTCATCATTTTCTTTCTCCATTCTTTAAAGGTCAAACTTGTTAGGGGAAATTTCCTTATTAAAATTATACCAGCACATGAATGTTTTAGTTATAATTCTCTATTTTGTTTTATCTTATTTCTATCTAAACTTATATGCCAACCTAAGATATTACCACTTAGACTTTCTTAGAAGAAATGGATCAAAAGCTTGTCATTTCTTATCACTTTTTTCATTTTACTACAATAAATCTTTAAATATATCTTAAGGTATTTAACTTTTGCATGCTTAACAAACTTAAGCATTATGAATTCTCACACTATGACTATCTTTGATACTAGGTATTTTTCAAATGCCTTTATAAAATCATATAAATTCATACCATCACTTACCTTTAAATAATATTTAATTTCAAAGAGCTTATCAATCTTCGAGTCTTCTTTATATTTCTTCTTCAAGATTTTTTTATAGTAGGCTTTAGAATAAAGACAAACCTTGTTTATTGGTGGAGCGATTACACTATAAAAAGAATAAAGAGCCTTTAAAAACTGAGTTAAAAACTGAGAATTAGGGGCTACTCTTTGAAATCTTATAGCTTCTAATTGAGTAAATCTTGTTAATATGAATAAAAATCATATGGTATGTCTAAAGTTTCAGGACATATAAAGATTTGTTATGGTATATATTTTTAAAGCATTTTCTTTATTGTAAAATCTTTCACCATATGATCTATTATGAAGGATTTGTTCAAGCAAGCCAGTAAGCATAACTATATATCACTTCTAATTAATGTCGTATCCTTTTATTGGTAGACCCAAGAAGTACTTATATATATATATATATAAATTTTTCATGACTTTAAAAAGATTGAGCTTTTAAAATCTTATTTGTGTTTGTTTCCCTTTTCATTACAGAAAATACTACAAGACATAAATGATTTACTATGCTACTAGACACATGTTCCAATTCATTGGAGCAATGTTTTTATGGCTTTACCTTTATGGAAAAAAATAGTTACGCTTGTAACTGAGAACACAATTATCTTTTCTAAATGGTACATTAGTTATTGCAAAGTTGATTATAAGCAATTTGGTCTGGACACCTTGTTTTTTAGTATAGTTAAATAATTATTTACCATTGAGAGCAAAAAAATGTAAAGATTTAATACGGGGACTTTTCAGTATTTTCAAGAATTTTACACAATTAAGTTATGGTCATACCTCTTAGGAGAAAAATAAAATAAACATGAAGGGGGGCTTCTAAGTCTTTTTCTTTTAAAAAATGAAATTTCAAAACTATCCTTAGAATCCAAGAAAAGTAAGGTTAGTTTCAAGGGTATCTTAGTCCTTTTTTCTGCTTTGTTGTTATTTTTTAATCCAGATAGGGATTTTTTAGTAATTTTATGTTATTAAATATTATTAAAAAATATTTGCCGCGTGCATCAGTGCATGATGGTTTTTGTGCAATTCAACTAGTGCATAACGTCCCTTCTGATTATCGAAAACCTACTTCCATGACGGTGTTAGGAGTAGTGGGTTGTCCTCTTTCCCGCAATGTGGCTCCTATTAACAGAGGAGGTTTGGTTAGGTTGTGGTGAATTTTTTTTTCTTTCTCCTCCTCTCTCTCTCTCTCTCTCTCTCTCATTCCATAGAAATCTGTGCCTAACCTAAAAAAAAAAATTTGTGTGATTTAATCGATTTTGGCCTTTCTTTTTTCTATCACTATTTATTTGGCTTTTGATGCCTTTTAAATTATTATTTTTTAATTTTTTCCCTGACATTTTATTCAATTTGATTCTTAATTCGATTTGATCATTTTACTTTTAATTGCTTTATTTCTATATTTTATACTTTTCTTTATTATTATTATTTTATTATGTCCCTTCCAATTTGATTGCATTTTTTTCTTAATCCATTTTTAGTCCTTATTCTTTTGATTGCTATATTCTTATCCTTTTCTTGATTTATTTTTCTCAATTTTTCCCCTAAATATTTAATTTCATTTTATTTTATATGCAACTTTAATCCTCATTCTTTTGATTATTTTTTAATCATTTTCAAAGTTTATTTTTGTTTTTCAATTTAGCCCCTGATTATATACTTTCATTTTGTTTATATATCATATTTGGTATTTATTATTTAGGGCTTTAATTGTTTTATGATTAGATGTTTTACTTTGTTATTTTTTTCATGGTTGCTTTCCAACAAGGCAATCTTTTATTGATATTTGATTTTTTTTTTTCGAATTCATAATTTGATATTTTATTATCAAATCCTTAGCTTTATTGTTTGTTCTATTTTCTTTTCTGTTGCATTATCTCAATCTCATATCTCAGGTAATAAGTTAATCAAGTTCACTATGGTTGACTTGAATTTTTTTTAATTTTTTAACAATTTGTTTTTCATCATTCGATGTTAAATTATTGGCTCTAAAGTTATCTAATGTTTTCACTTTTTTTTTGTTGGGTTAACCTAAGTGCTGGTTATTCAAGTTAATTCGGGTTAACTTGTATTTTTTTCTTCAATTTTTTATATTTAACTTTGGTCATTTTTGTCAGGTGTTTCTTTTAGAAGTCTAATTTTCTTTTTTAATCCGGTCTTATGTCACGAGTTGTAGGTTGGTCGAGTTAACCTAGGTGGACTTGGTTTTTTCCCTCAACTTTTTAAAGATTTTTTTTTAATTCATCATTTTGCATTAAGTTATTTGAACTTGAGCTTTGTAATTTTCTAGCATCTCTTATTGTTTTGTTATTTCGAAAGCGAGTTGGTCAAGTTAACCTGAGTCAATTTGCATTTTCTTTCTCAATATTTTTCCTTTATTTAACTTTAGTCTTTTCTGTTAGGTCTTTTTTTTTGTAATTCTATTTTTTTTATCATGATTTAATCTTGCGGATAATGGGTTAGTCGAGTTGACTTGGGTTGACTCAGTTTTTTTTTCCTTAATTTTTTATGAGTTTTTTTTTTCAATTTTATCATTTTATGTTAAATAATTTTCCCTTGAGCTTTGTTATTTTTTTCACTTTTCTTTTTGTTTGGTTATTCCGGGAGCGGATTGGTAAAATTAATCGGGGTTAGCTTGGTTTTTTTGACCTTTTTTTTTATTGAACTTTGATTTTTTTTTGTTAGGTCCTTTTGAAATTCTTTGTTTTTTCAATCAGGGTCTTATATTATGGGTTGTGAGTTCGTTAAGTTAGCCCGAGTTGACATGAGTTTTCTTCTTTGGTGTTATTGATTAGTACTTAAAAGTGCATTTTTATCATGGTTTTATATCATCATTTTGCACTTGAAGTATCAATAACTCCTTAACTAAAATATGTTTTATAATAATGTATCTAATAATACAAGATACCTGTAATTTGTGGTAAATGTCTATTTTTAATGCAGGCCTATCACATAAATGAAAGGATTGATTGATGACTTGAAGAACTTAAATTGCATGGATAAAGAGATGGTCAAACTTAGAGAAGAGATGTCGGTGCAATCCAAACCGGAACACTGTTCGGTAATTGGGTCATATCTGGAGCTACAGATCTCAGATTTAGGTCCAATTTATATGGATGGAAAGGTAAGACATAGGCCTACAACTTTCATATGGAGCCCAAGATCTAAAAAGGCCATTATCAAGTCCAAATTGTAGCAACAACAAAGAAGCCCGAATCTGTCTTCCAGCCCGAGCACTATTCGGTATTTTGGCCATATCTGGAGTTCTAGAAGTCCAAATGAGCTGAAATTTTTACACAAGAAAGCTGAGACAATTGCCTACAACTTTCATGTTTACAACTGGCTCCAATTTTGACGTTATCAATGACGTTTTGGGCAGACAAGAGAAGATAAGGATTGTCACCAAGTCAAAAGTTGGTCACCCACTTATCAATTAGTCATCAAATCAATAGTTCCCATTTTTGGCCTATAAAAGGAGGCATTTGCCATGCATTTAGGCATCTTGATTTCCAGATCAAGATCATGCTCTTCCTTTCTCTCTTTGTATTTTTTATGCTTTGTTTTCATTAATATTAAGTTTATGCCTTTCATTTCCTTTCCTTTACTTAGTTAACTTTTATGTTCTTATTTTGTTTATCTATTTTGCTTTCTTTCATTATGTCTAGCTAAGTTAATTATGTCAAGGTGAAAAGGTTACACTAATGGTGTAAGAATAAGTATAATGTAAACTTAATATGGACTTTAATGTTTGATACTAACATGTTTTATATTTGCTATCTTGTTCACTCTTTAATACTTTGCTTGTTAAATGACTAATCTTGATTTATGTTACATAACACTTGGTACAACAAATGTTTGGCACTTTCATAGCCCATAATGTATGGTATAACCGACACCTGAGCTATGAAAGGAACTTGATTTGTTGTTAACATAAGTTATAATCATGAATGCTTGACGAGATTTACATCAACCTTTTAGTCGTGTCAGTTATATTTTTTGAATTTTTTTTTTCATTTGGCATTAGGTCTTGAACTTTACAATTTCTTTTTGCTTTCCTCTCAACATGTTATTTTTGTCTCATATCTCGAGTTGTGTTTTAGTAGATTTAACCTGATTTGTCTTAAATTGTCATCATTTGAATATCTTTTTTAATGTTAGAAAAAATTTGGTATGGTTCGTGGCGTAGCATGGGTCATCTATCTATTATAAAAACTAAAAAATAGCCTATATAAAAACAAACATTAATATATAAGTAAAACATCGATTGGATATGATAATCTTTGAAGAAACTGTAAAAGAAGGTTCTAGTCATTACATATTGATAGATTTACTAACTAAGCTTGTCTCTAAAAAGTTCCTCGATGCTCAGTTAACATGCCTCAATAGGCTGAATCAAAGCCTACAAGTGTAAGAGTATTGACCAGAGTGAAACCCTATCAATTTACTAATCGCGACCAAGTAAACTATCCAAGATAGTTTAGTAATTTCATTAGTACTACATGAGTAAATGACTTATTAGGACACTGTTTGTTTCCTAGCCCAACCTAAAACAATATATACGTGAAAGAAAAGTGTTATGGGTATATAAGCATAAACTCATATGAAATCCAGAAAAAAATGATAAAAAGGTAAGACACATATCATACAGGTACATAAAAACAATTTCATAAAATCAAATAATAAGCATATATTGATTAGTTTTAGACAAATACCCATAACAAAGACATTCAGAGTATGTATCCAAGCACAACATTATATGTTATTATAAAACCAAATAAATAAAGCTTAGCCCTAAAAAGAATCCCTAGTGGATTCATTATTTTATCGTGGGGAACATCTCAATGAACTATATATAAAAAGGTAAAAATAGAAAAAGGATTCGCCACTTAGTTTTATGGCAACTAGAAACCCTAATTGGTTTTAAAAAGCAAGGTAATGAGCTAGTTATATTAAAACGAAGATTAAAATCACCACAACCTAAAGTAAATTGCTTTGTGTTTTTTTTTTAATAATAAAAAGTATCTATTGTGCATGAATTCTTAGATTTTGCCTAAACTACTATATGTACACACACCTACCCACCCACACACACATCTTGGTTATTGAAGGTTTGAGATTACTAAGACTTAGGGTAGTGATTTGGAACCTAAAACTAGTAAAAAAGTGATATGATATGTGTAAAGATTAAACAAATAAACTTAGATTTTAACATAATTATACCTACCAGCTAATTTTATGTTAATAGACATAACTCTTAATTAGACTGTTGCATTAATTTGAAGTTTTCTAAGAAGTTTTCTAGCATAATATTCTATATGGGGTTAAAAATTTAAGTCAATCAGAGATCAGAAAGATCTTGTGATACAGGTCAACAAATGCAATACAAGTTTTTGTTATTTGTTGCATTTTGATTTGTGCACTCCTATTTGGAAAGAATTATTTTCCTAAAGGATTAAGGATATTTTAGTGGAAAAAATGAAAGCATCCTAGTCCTATAAGAAAAATATATGGACAAATACTCATTTTTCTTTCTTGAATAGGATTATCTAAGTTTATAATTAATTATCCTGTCATAATAAGGAAATAAGTGATGAAGCACAATCAAATCAAAATCTCTTAATTTATATAGGGTTTTAAAGGGCGGTAACTATTATCTTGGTCTTTCTAGGATATTATTTTCAACCAGAAAGTTAGAAGATTTAGTCTATCTTATGTTAATTTATTTACTCTATATGTAGCAATAATTTTGATATCAAACTTTAATCTTATTTAGTTTTTTTGGATTTTTGGGTTTAACTATATATTCGAGTTATTTTTATAAGTGATTCCAATCCAACCCACATGTTTTGGGTCTCTTAGGGTTTAGTCTTTAAGTTCTTAGTATGAATATTCTATATGTAAGAACGTTTAAGAGTTCCTGAATAATACATTGATTTTGCTACATACTATTTAGTGTGTATGAGGTATTCTTGCATTTTTTGGTTATTTAAATAATTGAATTCGGCTTATCAAAGAACGACTATCTTCATAACATCTTTCTTATACTTTTCATTCGTGAATTGATATTTGTTGGGTATGGATTCATTCTAATAGTGTTGGTGCTTTAGTTCAGGTAATCTTTGTGTCACACTTCTATCAAATCAACTTATTTGACTTTACAGGATTTGTCTTTCTTGCGAGTAGGTTAAGTGACCCTGTGACCATGGGATTCACATAAGTTGCTATCAAAGGTAGACTCTAAAAATTAGGATATATCTTTCTAAAATTTCTTTTTTTTTTTATACTTCACGTGTATCTTCTTTTCATGTCTTTATTTTATTCTTTTCGGTTAGCTTATTGAAGTTTTAATTTTGAAGTTTTTTTTGTTTTACTTTTTACACACTTGTTGTCATTAGTGTTATTTAGGGTCTTTAATAAGAAAAAGTGTCAAAATATGTTATGATGTCTAAATTATCTATTTAGAGTAAAAAAAAAAAGATGTTGTAAAATATATGCTTCAGAATTGCCATGAAAACACTATTATATAATGAATTGAATCAATCCATATTGGAATCGCTTCAAAATTGATACTTTAGGTTTTTAGGGGTACCATAACATCAAATATCATGTTTGAGGACATTTGGATATTGTTTGGTTTAGGTTCTAAATTCGGGCTAATTCCTTGTTTTCCATATTGTAAACTCAATTTTTATAGCATCTTTATCCCGTTGTATATGTATCTTAACAAAACACCATTATTAAAAACCTACAACATCTAAATATAATTGTTACTTTAAAGCTTTGAGTGAAAACCACATAGGAGTGTAAACATATGAGGAATGAGTGAGGAAACATAATCATTTTTATCATTAACTAGTTGTGCAGATTAAAAAATATCGGACAATACAACAGAACAATTAATGAAGATGTTGAATATGATGTTTGGAAATTTAGAGCAGAGGAGGAAAAGAATTGTAAGATGTTATGCTGAAATTAATGTTTTGTGTAATAGAGTTAATCAAAAGGAAAACAAGGTTAGAAGGTCAAGAAAGGATAAACAACACCTAAAAGATAAAAAAAAATGAATTAATAGGAACGTTACTTTTATACAATATTGTTAGAGATGAGTTTTGGTAGGAAAATAACTTTAAAATCTTCAACAAAAGGAGCAAGGAGCAACAAGGCCTGAAGGATGAAAGATAAAAGAATAGGGTTGTTATTGTCATTCAATATTTTTAGAGGCAAGGTTTAGCTAAAAAAGAATTTCAAAAGCTTAAATGAGAGGCCCCTGAAATGTCAATTCTACCTATGAAAGATTTGAGGATGAATCTTTTTGAATAAAAAAAGAAATGATACGATCCATGCAAGGATTGAACAAACAATTCATATTTTCACACAATTATACCTATTTTTTATTTTTACACTAATGAACATAACTTTCATTCAGACCATTGCATTGAACTAAAATTTTATAAGGGTCTCCTAACATAACATTCTATCTTAAGTTAAAATTTCAAGTCAATTTGAGTTCAGAAATGTCATACAATACAGGTCAGTAGATGCAATATATCTTTTGTTGTTTGTTGCTTTTTGACTTCTGGATTTCATATTTGGAAAGAATTCTTTTCTTAAAGGATTAAGGATATTTTGGTAGCAAAAGTTCAAGTTTCATGGTTCTACAAAGAGAATATATTAACAACTACACCCTTTTCTTTCTTGAAGAGGATTGTTGAAGTTTACAATTAATTATCTTGGAATAATAAGTAAATAAGTGATGAAGCACAATCAAATCAGAATCTCTTAATTTATATGGGGTTTCTAAAGGTGACAACTGCTATCCTAGTCTTTTAAGAATATTATATTCAATCATAACATATATAAATTAGAAGATACAGTCCATCTTAGCTTAATTTATAAGCTCTAGGTGTAGCAATAATTTTCATATTAAATTTATTTTTAATTAGTTATTTTTATATTTTTAGGTTTAACTAATATATTTATGTTATTTTTATAGTGAGTCCAATTCAATCTACATGTTTTAGGTCCAGTAGGATTTAGTCTTTAAGTTTTTAGTATAAATATTCTATATATAAGAATGTTTAAGGGTTCCTAAATAATACATTGATTTTGCTACATATTGTTTAGTGTGTGTGGGGTATTCTTGCATTCTTTGATTATTTAAAGAATTGAATTCGGCTTTTCAAAGAACAATTATCTTCATGACATCTTTCTTATACTTTTCATTCGCGAATTAGTATTCATTGGGTGGGGGTTTTTTATAATAATGTTGGCATTTTGGTTCAGGTAATCTTTATATCACATTTCTATCAAACCATATTCTTTAACTTTCTAGAATTTGTCCTTCTTGTGAATGAGTTACATGACCATGTAATCATGGGGTTCGCATAAGTTGGTATCAGATGTAAGCTCTAAAAATTAGGTTATGCCTTTCTAAAAATTCACATTTTTTATACTTTGTGTATATCTCTTTCTTGTGCCTTTTTTTTTTTTTGAGTGAGGTTGCTTAAGTTTCAGTTTTAGAGTTTTTTATTTTTCTTCTCATACACTTGTTGTCAATAATGTTATTAGGGTCTTTAATAATAATAATAATAAGTGTCAAAATATATTATGATGTCTAAATTATCTATTTAAAGTAAGAAAAAGAAGAAGAAAAGATGTCATAAATTATAAGCTTTAAAACTGCTGTGAAAAAACTATTATATAACAAATTGAATAAATCCATGTTGGAATCCCTTTAAAATTAATATTCTAGATTTTTAGGGGTACCATAACATCAATTATCATATTTGAGGACATTTAGATATTTTTTGATTTAGGTTCTAAATTTGATTTAATTCCTTGTTTTCCATATCATAAACTTAATTTTTATAACATCTTTATCTCGTTGTATATGTATCTTAAATTTTATAACAAAACACCATCATTAAAAACCTACAACATCTAAATATAATTTTTACTCAAAGGCTTAGAGTGAAAAATATATATGAGTGTAAACATATGATGAAATTAGTGAGGAAACATAATCTTATTTAGTACTAACTAGTTGTACAAATTAAAAAATATCAGACAATACAACATAATAATTAATAGAGAGGTTAAATATTATATTTAGGAATTTAGAGGAGAGGAGGATGAGGATTGTAAGATGTTATACTGAAATTAATGGTTTACACAATAAAGCTAATCAAAGGGAAAAAACTGTTAAAAAGGCAAGAAAGGAAAAACAACACCTAAAGGATAAAAAAAATAAAATAATAGGAATGCTACTTTTATACAATTTTGTTAGAGATGAGGTTTGGTAAGAAAAGAATTTCAAATGATTTTAACAAAACGAGCAATAATGCTTAAAGGATGAAAAACAAAAAAATAGGGCTGTTATTGTCATTCAATGTTGTTAGAGGCAAGTTTTAGGTAAAAAAGAATTTCTAAAGCTTAAACAAGAGGCCTATCAAATATGAATTATACATATGAAAGATTTGAGGATGAATCTTTTTTAATAAGGAGGGAAAGATATTATCCATGCAAGGATTGAACAAACAAATTCGAATTTTAGCGTAATTGTATCTCTTATCTAATTTTACGTTAATGAACATAACTTTCAATTTGACTATTGGATTAGGCTAAAATTTTATGAGTCTCTTGACATAATATTCTATCTTAAGTTAAAATTTCAAGTCAATTTAAATTCAAAAGGGTCATGTGATATAAGTTAGTAGTTGTAATATATATTTTATTTATTTATTGCCCTTTGACTTTTAGACTTTTTATTTGGAAAGAATTCCTTTCTTAAACGATCTAAGATATTTTGGCAAAACAAATGTAAGCTTTCTAGTCCTAAAAGGAGAATATTTGGATAATTACATCTTTTTGTTTCTTAAAGAGGATTATCTAAATTTATAATTAATTATACACATATAACAAGGAAATAAATGATAAAACACAATCAATTCAGAATCTCTTAATTTATATAGGGTTTCTAAGAGTGGCGATTGCTATCCTAGTCTCTCTAGGATATTATATTCAATCATAATATATATAAATTAGAAGATTTAGTCTATCTTAGGTTAATTTATTAACTCTACATGTAGCAATAATTTTCATATTTTATTTTATTTTTAATTAGTTATTTTTATATTTTTGGGTTTAACTAATATATTTAGGTTATTTTTATAAGTGAGTCTAATTTAACCCACATGCTTTGGGTCTACTAAGGTTTAGTCTTTAAGTTCTCAATATAAATATTCTATGAGTAAGAACGTTTAAAGGTTCTTGAATAATATATTGATTTTACTATATATTACTTAGTGTTTGTGAGATGTTCTTGCATTTTTTTTGTTCTCTAAGAAAATAATTTTAACTTATCCAAGAACAATTATCTCCATGTCGTCTTTTTTACTCTTTTCATTTGTGAATTATTATTTGTTAGATAGGGGTTCATTCTAGTAGTGTTGGTGCTTTGGTTTTGATAATCTCTTGTGAATATTTACTTTTAGTTTCAGATAATTAATTGAAACATTAAAACAAGTTCATGACTGGAGTCATAAGTTTCGTGTGTTAACTAGGTTAAACCATTTCAATAAAAAAACATGGTTGTCTTAATATTTTTAAAAAGTAATGTGAAATAATGTTGTAAACCCCCAGTTAAAAAAAAAATAATCAAGGATATAGTATTTTAATTTAGTTTACCATGGTATGGATTGTAAATCTCGGGTAAAGTTTTACTATGTTAGTAACAATATCACAAATTAAACTTAATGAAAAAATGAGTCAATTAAATACTTAAAATGAAAAGAATAACAAATCATTGAAAAGAAACTTTCTAATGAATGGACATTTAGGTATGATATTTTAAAATAGGACGGGACAAGATTCTAGTTATATAAAATAGGTATAAGGGAACTGTGGTCTTTGACACACGTGCACACACATAAAGCTTTTTAAAGAAGCTTCAAGTAAATAACACCTTAGAGAGAATAAGCAGAAGATTCTTTTATTTCTCTACTAAATTTTTAAGGGGAAAACAAAAAAAAAGGGGTAGATTTAAAGGGTTGAAAGAGATTTTAGGTGAATTAAAGAGAAAAACCTAAGAATTAAAGGGTTTTCAATGGTATAAAATAAAGGTTTTGAAATGTAAAAAAAGGTAATGAAGAATGAAGGAGAAACTTGAGTTTTCATTGTAACTTCCCTATTGATTTATCATCATCGAGCGGTAAAGAACCTTATTTATGAACTAATTAAAGTTTTGATCTGTTTATGAGCATATTAAGTTATGTATATACTATAGAAAGTTGGGTTTAATATGATGAATTGATTGGAATGATATTTTTAACTTAAAATTTTATTTTTGAACAAGAATAAAAGTTTGGTCAAGTGAGAATTGTGAAAAATAAAAGAAAATATGTCTCCCTTTTTATGGGTGAATTTTAGCCTAGAAAAATAAGGAAATGAACTTAATTATTTTAATTTTTATGTAAATTGAATTGAGTTGTGTTATTATGTGTATAAAAAATGAAAGAATAAGAAGTAAATGATATAAAAACTTGAAGAAAGACTTATGTACTCTTTGGTAGCATAGGTTCAACCTATGAAATCCTTAAAAGGAAAGATGAAGTTCATTTAAGTGTTGCGTGGAATTGTGTATTAGATGAGGTAAATTGATTTATATATAAAAAAAAAGTTGGAAAAAACTAAAAGGAACACATATTTTCTTAAAAATAAAAGGGGTGTATTCTATCACAGACTTTTATAGTGAATTCGTTTTGTGATGGTTGAAAACTCCTATTTAATCATGAATGTGTCGTGTGATGTGTTAAATTCATTGGACATGTAAATAGAATTGGGAAAAACGTATTTATTCCATGCATTATAAAAAAATAATTAGGATTGCTATTTTGGAACCTAAATATAATTTCTAGTTTTAAGGAAACAATAGTATTAGAATTAGTTTTGTGTTGATAAAAGGGTATTCCATCAGTTATACCGTAGCTAGAAGAAGATGTAAGATCATCAAATACGATAAATAAGTGTCTAAAACCTAATTTTAATTAATTATTGTGCCAACAATATTGTTAATTTTACTGATTGATGATTTCAAAATTGATATTGAAAAATAAAGAAAGAAATAAAAGAAGAATTGGATTTTGATTAGTCATCCACAATGTGTAGACTAATGATATTAGTTAGTCTAATATTAGCATTTACTTTAAAAAAGAAATAAATGGATGGAAAACTTGAAAATCCATACAAAAAATGGAGGCTAATGATGTCAATAAGTTCTTTGACATCAATATTATCTAATAAAAAATTAAAAGTATTGTAAAAAACTTGATTAGTCATTTCTAGTACGGGAGACTAATGATACGAATAAATTATATTAATATCGACATTAACCTAAATTTGATTCGTTATTCCTAGTATAGAAGACCAATGATATTGGTATTAAAATTTACATGAACTTGATTAGTTGTTTCCAATATAGAAGATGAATAATACCAATAAGTTATATTGGTATCGGTATTTACCTGAATTTGATTAGTCATTTCTGGTATGGAAGACTAATGATACTAATGAGGTTCTTTGGTATCAGCATAAATATAAAGGGAATATATGAAAATGAACTTGATTGGCCAATCCTAAAAAACAAAGAAGGTTAATAATGTCAATGTGTATTGGCATCGATATATACTTAAAAATTAATTATCTAATAGAATAAAAGATAATGATATCAAATGGATTGGTATTGGTATAACCTTAATTAACCATGCTTGAGGTGATGATTAGTGATATTTAATTGGAATTGATATTCACATTAATTAATTGACCAGGGTTATGGGTGGCTAATGAGATTATGATATTAAGTTGGTAAAACATTAAGGAAAACATGATAAAACGCCTTACTTTTTAGTTAGAAATAAAAATAAAATGCAAATTTAGTTATATATAATAATTGTTTATTAATTTTTTTTCATTGATTTATGTTTTGTTTGGTGTACTATTTAGAGCTATTGCACTCATATTAGGAATAGATTTATCTTATCTTTTTTGTTCATGTAGATTTGATATATTATGTTTATTTTAGATTGTAATATATATTTTGCTTTAGGTATGCAAATATGAATTCTTAAGTTTTATTTATAGATAATTGAAATTATATATCCTTTTATTTTTATCCATCTTTATATTGCATGACAGATTCCATATAAAGTCTCTAACCATATAATTAAAATGTTATATAATTAATTGAATGAATTGAAATTAACATTAATTGATTGATGTGAATTATAATGAATTAAAAAGGTGTATAGAAGTAAAACAAATTTAAATCTATAACTTGAGATATTTTTTTAGAAGAGAAATTCTATCAAATTTTAATAGAAACTATGGTAGGAATATATAAACAAAGAAATTCTAGCATTTTCAAAATTAAAAATGTGCTTATCACAGGTATTGAAGCTATTACAATGTTGTCTTTAAATATTTTTCTCTTTGTTTTTTTTTTAATTCAAACTAGATCTTGAGAATTTTTAATTAAAATTAATAAATTAAAAATATACTTGGGATGTAATTTAATAGAGTATAATTCAATTTTAATTTCTTCTAAATATGATTATAACATATTTTGTTAATATTAACAAGTGCTTTTATTGTATAAGCCTTTGTGACGTTGCTTTTATTTTCTTCTTAAATTTTATTTAATTTCTTTAGTTGATGTATCTATTTTTTTATTATATAAGAAAATAAAAAAAATAATTTTAAAAAACAAAGTCATTTAACTCAACTAGATCCATGACTTGTATGGAAAATTTGATAAATTAAGTCATTTAACTCAACTAGATCCATAAATGGAAAATTTGATAAATTTATCTGAATTAATTAAAAACATTGTGGTTACAAATGTTTTTCTTTTTTTAAATTAAAATAATAAAGACTTAAAATTTTGTTTGAGTAATAATTCATTGTTTAATTTGAAACAAGTCATGCACGAGGCCATATTGTTGGAACAAGTCTAGTTAACGAGAATAAAAAGAATTAAATAAAAAATAAATAGCATGACTCGCAATGAGATTACATTTCTTGGGATCATTTGGGGAACATGGTTAAAATTATATTTTTTAAATATTTGATTTTTTTCTTAAAATTAATAATTTTTTTTTTGTGTTTTAAAATTATTTTTAATGTGATGATATCAAAACTATTTTTTAAAAAATAAAAAATTATTATTTTAATATATTTATAAATAAAAAAATATTTTAAAAAATAATTATTATTATTATATTCTCATTCATTCTTGTTATTATCATAGGAGGATACATTAACTGTTCCTTCGAAGAAAGAGACAACTCTACTTGGCAACGGGAGCAAGAGAACCGGTGCCATGCTGCTATCAAACTATTCGATAGGCAGTCCCAATTTCTTCTGCTGGATAGAGAAGCGATGGGCCATGGAATAAGGCTTGGCCCAATACTTTAAGCTATCATATTGGACCACAGAGTTGCATATAAAGCCCACCAGCCCTTGCTGTAAAAGTCTGATTTTTACACACACAACACACGTATATTTTTGTGGGTTCTCCTGAAAGTGGCGGCCCAATCTCCTTTTATTATTAGTTTATTTTTTTGTTCCTTTTAAGTGAAATGAAGTGCTTTTGAGCAGTGATGTAACCTAAGTTTTATGAAGTTTTGATTTATTTTTTTTAATTTAAATTATTTTTTGTATGGGTGTTGTAATGTCTTAATATTGATAATAAATTTTTAAAAATAAAAAAAATATTATTTTAATATATTTTTAAAAATATTTTTTATTATTCTTCCAAACAAATTAAAAACATCTTATTCATTTAAATAATAAATTCATTTGTTAAAATCATTCAATACTTACACTTATTTCCCAACCCTACAATATCTAATAAGCGAATATTTAATGTTGTGGTGTATATTGTTTTTTAATTAAAAATTCATTAAAATAATTTTTTAAAATTTTTTATCCACGTCATGATATTAAATATCTATGATTTTTTTAAAATAAAAATTATTTTAAAAAATAAATTACAACATAAAAACAAAAACTAACTAATTCAGACTCATTTATCTTTTTTATTTTTAGTACTATATTAATAATTATGCAATCAGTTTATATTATGTTTTTTATATTTTTATTTTTTTAAATAGATTTGAAAATAGTTGTTAGTTTTTTTTTCTAAAAATAAAATTTTTAAAAACAAACAAGTTTTATTATGTAACCTTCAAAAAATTGAAAATAAAAACAAAAACCACAAGTAATGCAAAAACACTCCTATTATTTTGACGATGATTGCCTCCGATCATGAGTAGACACTCCTTATATTGGATTAGGTTTTTGGAAAATAACTTAGTTTGGGTATGATTATGTAACATCTTTCTTGATTTTGAGCATTATTAAAAAAAAAAGGAAAAAGAAAAAGAAAAAGAAAAAATAAAAAAAGGTTTGTTTTTTCATGCTTGAGTGGGAGTGGAGCAAATGATCATCATCTCCTCGCCGCCAGTCCAAACTCCAAACTCCAAACAAGCACTGTCAGCCCACGTTAACAACGAACGACGACCATGCACAGCCTCATGATCTCCGTCACTAAACCTTCCTTAGCCTTCACTACGCCACCAGACTTTTCTACTTCCTCACTCTCCAATCCTTTATTCCCTTCTGGTCCCTCCCCTCCTAGCTATTCTCCGCCATTGCATTCCCTTCCCGCATCGTCATCACCGCATTCTCAGCCCTTGCTCTCTCCCTCACAACCCTTCTCTTACCTCCTCGCGAGAACATATTTATAATAGTTTCACTTGGCAAAAATGTACAACTGATAGACATCACTTTCCTGCTTAATTTTGTGTTAATGATATCAGTAGAGTTTAAGTATTAGTTCCTACAATAACAACACGTAACGGGGTCGTCCATTTGCTTGGAAATGGACGCTGCCGGAAGGTGTTGTGTCCAGTCCCACGAGTTGTGGGACTGGAAGAGCCTCCAGTTGTTCCGGATTTTCTCCGCGAACTGGAGGCTGCAGGATGGGTCCCAATTGGAGTCGATGCGTATGAGACGAGGTGGTTGGGACCCGCCTGTGCGAAGGGAGTTGTGGAGAGGTGCGATGAGGTATTGTTGGATGCAGTGGTTTTTGCTAGTAGCGGAGAAATGGAGGGTTATTGAAGTGTTTGAAAGAGCTTGGGTGGGAGTGGGAGATGATGATGAGGAGGTGGCCTAATTTGGTGGTGGGAGAACATGGTCCGGTGACCGCCGCCGGGGCTGAGAGTTTGGGAGTGAATGTTAATGTTGTGAGTGGGAGGTTTGATAGTTTTCAAGGTACTGTGGATGCTGTCGAAACCAAGTTAAGAGGTTTGGATTCAACCTGTATGTGAATTTGTCTGAACGAAAATTTGTATCATTGATTTGCAAAAATGGAAAGAAGGAGAGCTGACTTTTGGTTAAAAGACTTCGTTTACAAGAACATTTCCCTTTCTTCCTATTTTTGCTTAAGCAAGAAGAAAAAAACTGTTCATAGCTATGACAGGGAAAAAAAGAAAAGAAGCTCTCAATCAATTCATGTAAAAAGAAATACTTTAATGATGACACGACTACTTGTTAAGCCTGTAACTGTCATTCAATGTTCTCATATGTAACTGTGACTGTAATCCATCATGTTCATTAGCTAGTTCTTTAATTTTCTTGATAATTATCATTGGTATTCTATTTATTTATTTATTTTTTAAATCTGGCTTCCACAATGACAAAGGTTTTAACGCATCTTTCACTGTTCGCTATCTTTTGTTGAAAACTTCACTTGTCCTGCTCCTTCACCCCCTAATGTTTTTCACTTTAATTACAAGCCGTCAACTTTTTTGGGAGAACTTTTCCCTTACTGTATGTAGCAGAAGGTTTGGAGTTGACTCAAAGAACTGTAGAAAAACTGTCTTATGGCTGTAGAAAAAAAAAAAAAAACAAGAGATAAGGAAACGCACGGTGTTTTAATGCCAATAGTTTTACATCATGCATGGAAAAAAATAAGTACCATGTAGTTAACATCTATAAGATTCTTTAAGAATACACAAACCTAAAGGCCACTATATTACGGCAAAATATTTCCAATAATCTCCGCGGGAACAAGCTAGGTATGATAATTAAACACAAACAGACACTCATATGAATTAGCTACAAGTCATATCTATCAATATATGTGGCATTGTGAAATGCTCAGTATAGTCCTTTGGTTTCGATATTTCTGTTAATTTACTTGCGACTTCAACCCTGATAGAAGTTTCAGTGCATCTTCCATGCATGGTCGATCAGATGGCCTACTTCTCATGCAGAGCAAAGCAACTTCAAAAACCTGTTTTATTTCCTCTCGTTTTGCATCGGCAGAGCCAGTTTGGTTCTCGCTATATATTTCTCTTAGAAGCACCTCCTTAGGCTTGCTCTGTATGCTCCCTCTTGCATTTGCCAATCTGCCATTAGTCAGGATTTCCAGAACGATCTCCCCAAATTTGTATGTGTCCATGCAGAGCTCCTCTGTTATAGCGCTGTTGAGTTCGCCTGTTAAGAAGTTGAACAAACATTATTCACTTCTATGCTTCCAAAGAAGAGATTAGCTTGAGTCAACAGATTTATATTTGTAGGAAGATCCCTTTCCCTATTTCAAGACAGCAACATAAGTTTGCTAATGTTTGTTGATATGGAATATCAATCACTGTAATACTCTGTTTTAAATATACTACAGATTTCCAGACTTTCTTACTACTTTTGTCTATCTTAGACTTTTGATTAAAGGTGTTATTTGTCTGTTTGATGTGTATAAGTGATTTAGAAAACAGGAGTCCGTAGAAAATCTTATAACATGAAACAGCATATGCTAATAGAAATCATGTTCAGTGAGGAGTTACCTGTTTCTCTCATGGAAATTGTTGCAGGAGACGAGCCTTTAGTCATTTCCGCAAGGTACTTGAACCCAAATTCAGCTAAATGAGGCTCCATATTTTCATCGAACAATATGTTACTCATCTTCAAATCTCCATGAGGAATTGCTGGGTAACAGTCATGGTGAAGGAAGCACAGTCCCCTAGCAATGCCAATGACGAGTTTGTACTTGGTCACCCAATCTCTCTTCAAAGTGATTTTTTCAGCCAAGTTACCATTAGGCTGATAATCATGCAAGACATAAGCTAGTTGCTTGTTGTAGCAAAATCCTAGCAATCTAATCAAATTCTTGTGTCTTGCAACACCTAGTCGTGTCATAAATTCTGTGGCTTCCTTCATTCTCTTTGTTTCCAGTTCGATCTTTTTCACCGAAACTGTTATTCCTGTAGGCAGCACGGCTTTGCAAACTGAACTAGAGTCTACTGGCACTGCTTCCATTGATTCCGTGGAACTAAAGCTTCTCAAAACATCATTTGCTGTGAATCGGGGGAGTCCACTGAAGGAGACCATTTTCCATTGACCTTTACTTCCTCTCCGGAAGTAGAATATCCCCAAGATTGATGCCACAATTAATACAATCAACACTGCACAGAGTAGCAGAACCCATGTAAGCTTTCTTGTGCCCTTGCTGCCGAATATTGCGATCGAAGCAGAACATGGTTTCAGGGGTGCTCCACATAGCTTTGGATTTCCCTCATAAGCATTGCTGCCCATCAATCTAAACACGTTGTTGGATGGAATGGAACCAGAGATATCATTAAAAGACACGTTTAGAAGCACTAAGCTTGAAGAAGCACCAAACTTTGCTGGTATCGGACCACTGAAGTTATTATGTGACAAGTCTAGGACACTTAAATCTGGAAGGCTTGCCAGGTCTTCTGGTATATGACCAGTAAACTTATTAAAAGCTAAATCCATCTTCCTAAGAGCTTGGCAATCAGACACTCTTCCAGGGATACTTCCTGCTAGGTTGTTCGTGTGCAACTCAATAACTGAAACAGATTTGCAGGAGTGGAATGGAGGAAGATTGCCTGAGATATTACACGCTGACGCTGAGAAATTTTGGAGAAGTGGCGAAGACCATGTTTTTGCTGGGATCATACCTCCAAGCCCTGGGTTATTGGAGATATTGAAGTACCGCAGACTGGAAGCTTGAGAGATATCCGTGGGAATCCCACCGGAAAACTTGTTCCCGGAAAGGTCTACATATGTGATATCAGGAAGCTGGCTGAATTTAAGAGGTATCTCACCGGAGAGGGAATTGTCTTCGATTCGTAGACGCACAAGCGAAGAACAATTGGAGATGGATGGTGAAAGCCTGCCCGAAAAGTTATTCGAAAACAGGATCAGTTTTACTAGCCCTCCGGCACAAATATCCGGCGGAATGCTGCCGATGAAATTGTTGGTGGAAACATCCACCCATTTTAGCTTTAAGTTCCTGCCCAAGTCCCGTGGAAGTGACCCAGAGAAGAAATTGTTCCATACAAGGAAAGTTTCCAGCGAAGGAAGCTGACCAATGCCTTGTGGAACAGTTCCATTCATTTCATTGTACATAAGGCTTAGCAGCTTGAGATTCTTCAACTCTGCAAAGCTCTCAGGTATAGGCCCAGAAAGATGATTATCAGAAAGATCTAAGCTTGCAAGAGGCACAATTTTTCCAAACTCCCAGGGGACCGATCCAGTGAGCTGGTTTCTAAAGAGAAATAGTGATTCAAGCTTGGTGAGATTGGAGAGTTGCTTTGGTATTGGGCCAGATAGATTGGCACTAGCTATATCAAGATACTGAAGCTCACTCATGTTACTCAATTGCCATGGGACACTTCCTTCATATGAATTGTAGCCAATCTCCATATGGGTCACTGTCTTGAGTTGGCCTAGTTCTGGTGGTATGGTACCACCGAGGAAGTTACCTGCCAGGTGAATAAACTCAAGGCTCTTGAAAGAACCATACTCTGATGGGATTGGACCATCAAAGTAACTCCCAGCCAGATTGAGAATTTTGAGATGGTCAAGCTGGGAAACTTCAACTGGTAACGGCCCAGAAAAGCTGTTGCTGAAGGCATCAAGTACAACCAGGTTTCGAAGACCTGAGACTCCCTCTGGAAACTGGCCAGAAAAATTGTTTCTGCTGATATCCAAGATTTTTAGATTAGTGAGGTTAAAGATTCCCACTGGAAGCTGCCCTGAGAATGAGTTGTAGCTGAAGTTGAGATCAACAAGCTCAGTGAAGACACTAAATTGCTTCCCTGATAATTCACCACCAAGATTCTTCATAGACAGGTCTAAAGCAATAACAACTGTGGAATTCTTGTTGCATCTGACACCAGACCAAGAACATGCTTGGACTTTCTCTCCTGTGTCCCCTCCGGGGGGCACTGACCAATCATCCAGGCTGTTACTATCATCAATGAGCTCAGATTTTAAGCTCAAGAGAGCCTCTGAATAAGGATTAGTAGCCACAACCACAGATACGATGAATGTGAAGGTCAAGAGAATCCTGAAGTACAAGCAATGAAAAATCTCCATTGGAACTCGAAGTGGAGGAGAAAGAAAAACAACTATTGACAACCCCGGGTAAGAGAAAAATCTGTCAGTTTAGAATAAGGCCGGTGTATTTTGTTTGTGTTTTGTTGGATGTGAGGTGCATGGGGACTAGAGAAAGAAAGCATAAAAGAAGGGAGTGACGTACAAGGATTAGTTGATATGATATGAGAATTTGCCATCGATCAAGTTCCTTTAGAGGCAAGAAGGGACCCTTAGGGCCATAGTTAATTTGGATGGTGCTGGCCACTAAGGACTGTAGCTTTTACATGTTGAAGCATCTTTTTCTTGCTTTTCACCGGAGAAAAGGAAATATGTTATGCAGCAGTGTCTAATTTGAGATGGGGTATAAAAATTTCGGAGACATGAACCTAATTCTCCATATCCTTGCCATTTTATTTCGGAGATAAAGTGCATTGTTGTATCCCTTTCTGGTTGGATGGTTTATAACCAAATGGTGGCAGATTAGGAATAAAGTGAACCATTATTTTATAAAAAAGAATATCATAGGAATTAAGAAAGGTGAGCAGTTACTAGGCGATTATTATCAGAGTTACAGTTCTGACCTAATTTTGGACTACTGAAAGCAAAATGTGATAGCAGTACTGAAGAAAATGTCTGGATAAAAAAACCAGCCAGATTTGCCTGTCCAGGGAACCAAATTAAGTTGAGAGACAGATTATCTTCTGCAGTATTCAATTAAGGGAAATACAAGCCAGTAAATCCTTGTTTTGGGACCAGTCATTGAAATGATGGTATTTGGTGTACAGAAGTTACAGTATAAAGACAATAATGTGGTGCTAAAAAAGCAGCTCTTTTTTTCCTTGATCTATGATTAACTAAACCTTTTGTGTCCTTCAAGGACATTAAAGGTATATCCATATTCTGTTCTTGACATATGTGTGACCATGGCAGTTGGCAGTGAATGCTAAGTTTCTTCTTTCGTGCGTGCTCCTAATGCAATCTAATAATTAAACTCAACGTCTCCAATATGGTGCTAAAAACTTCTAAAGGAGAGTAAATCCAAAGTGAACTCGTGAAAAGATAGCTGTCCTCGTTGTTTGACAGTGGTGCTGTGATTCTCAAGATGGATGCATAGAGATTCACAGCTTGTAATTACTCGGGTGGTTCATCTTGCATTAATTACAAGAGCATTTATTTCATCTTTTCACTGTCTCCAGCAGTTAGCATTTATAAACGTGGTTATGATTATTTTTAAAATATTTTTTAGTTAGAATAACTTTTAAAATTAATATATCAAAATAATTTAAAAATATAAAAAATATATTAATTTTTTTTTAATTTTTTAAAAATACTTTTAAAACATAATACACGCTCTGAGATTGGTTGCTGCTTGACATGCTAAACTTGGCACAATGCTACTACACCTACAGGTGTTATTTGACTCCCTTGAAGCAGCAGTCTTGTCTTTCAACCTAGGCAGTAGCTAGTAGTAGTGAAGAAATCCCATTGCCCGTAAAATATCAAAAGAAAAAGAGAGTCCTAGCATTAGCAGCTAAATGGCCCTCTAGGGTTTTGTTTGGACCCGGGGACCAGCTTCTCAGGGGGGACTCTTCAAGTGTCATGGACAAAAAATGCTTGTCCTTCATTAGGATTACTGAAGCCAGCTTTGGTTCTTTATAGGAAGGTTTTGGCCACATATATGTAGATGTTCATTTATGTCATGTATGGGAAACAGTGCAATGCTCTAAAATCTTGGTGCAGAGAGTCACAGGACATGATCACATCGCGAGAGAGTCCTGCTTCCTGAGACCCTTCACAGGGACCCCGTGATGAAATAAATTCTGGCGAGGAGACGAGTCCCCTCGCATTGCGTGTTGTTATTATGTATCATTTAATATCCCTACCACTTCTCTGAAGCCAGATATCTTTGCTCCACTGTGATAATAAGGGAAGGACGATCATGAGATAAGCTTGTCCCTCTGGCAAAAAACAAATCTCTTCTTTTAGTTCTTGGAGTTGTATACTCTTCTTCAATATTTATCATCGCTGTTGTGGAGCTAATAAATTTAAGGCCACAGTCCTTTCAATGGCAAGAAAAATAAGACAAGTTTCGCTGGATTTTGAATCGAAAGAAGGCGTCTAGCAAGAATTGAGCTCTGCCATTACGGATCTATCACTGTATCAAGGAAATGGGATTCATATCCATCGTAGCATCCAAACACTTGTTAAAGGAAAGAACAGAATCGTCCAGTGTGATAGAGGAGAGAAAATAGCAGAGAAATTCCCTCAAAGACCACCGACCATGTGGTGTTAGGGCCTATGCTGAACACATCTTTTTAGGAAAAGAAACTCTCACTCTTCTGAATGCATAGGATTCCCATCATAAGCAGTTGAGGAAGGAGGGGGCTCATGCTTGATTTGATGCATGAATCTAACCAAGGTTTAACAAAGACAACCATAGATATCAATCTTTAAGCACCAAGTAGAACACCATAAGGATACTGAAAAGACCATTTGGAACCCTGCACAACTTATTTATAACCGAAGAAACTAGGGATGCTTTTGACTTTCTGCAGGGGCTATATGCCAGGAAGAGTGAAGCATCTAGCCAGTCAAAAACTATTGGTTGGTGCTGTGCCATGCAAAATGGATAAGAAACATTATACAAGCAGAGAAGAAAACGTCAAAAATTTATAAAGGACAGCATAAACATGCAAATAAAGTAAATGAAAGTGATTGAAGAAAGGGGCTCTTCAACAAAACATGAAATCCACTTTGACAAATTATGGATAGAAGTGGCTGCTGGTAAATTGATAGACGGCTGGGGAGGTTTTGAAGTATGCCCTTCATTTTGATTTGAAGGAAGAATTGAGAGATTCAACACTAGACAAACCCATCCCCGATGAAGTAGATGCCCTTCATTTTGATTTGAAGGAAGAATTGAGAGATTCAACACTAGACAAACCCATCCCCGATGAAGTAGCAGATCCTTGATGCAATGAACACCGCCAGCTGCAGAGAAAATAACCAGTCCATCCTTGGATTTGAAAACAGAAATGGCTAAAATATAGACAATAACATCGAGCCGAGCCTTGCTTGGAGCCTAGCAACAGCACAGAAAGAACCATGACTGGCAAATATTTTAGATTTCCATAACTGTATTTTAACAGATAAGAGAGTTGAATTTGGACACAAGATTGTATCTTGAGACCTGTAAACAAGTTCTCAGTCACTGGTTTCTGATCCCACAATTGAATCCAGCAACATGCTAAGCATTAACTCGAGTTTAATCCTCCTTGCAGATCATATCAACCAAACTGATGGGGGATCTGTCACACCTGATTCATCTTCAACCGAGATTGCAGTTCAACCCAATTAGCATCCGTCCATATACATGCATACATCTAAATAAATCACTATGATTTGCCTGTTGCCAATTTATACCGGATTGGAGATCATCGGAGTGAAGCCCCAAAAACAACGGCATTAATATATGATGATTGGAGAATATATTGAGAGATCAACAACTAAGCTTGTGACAGATCTGAGAACGAGGCCAATGATCCCCCTTGCAACAGAAGATGATCCAATGTCAACCTCAATCTACATAACAGAAGTGAAAGCATAAAAACAGTAGGTTAAGGAAGAACAGGAGAAAGCATTACTGCATGCAACCACTGTGCTATAGCTTGCCTATCCAACTAATTAGCCAAAATTAGCAAAACAGATGACAATGAATGTTATAATCATCTGATTAGGTAATCAAATAAATCCAAGAAACTTCCAACCTGAACCATATTTACTTGCTAGTGAAACCATTTTATTTGTATTTTTTGGCCCCCAAGAAAAAGAACATACATCTCATGTGAAAACAGTAACAGTATTTTGCATAACACAAACAAGGCACTCTGTGTTAATTATCAGCCAACAATCTGGTTTCCAGAAACATAACCAGAGAAAAGCTTATTTCTTTAATTCACTATATGCCCAGAATGACCCCAAGCAGAGTTTCTACTTGGTTCTGATGCAGTGAATGTATCGAAGAATATTAACTCCAGAAAATTATCTTGTCTGCTTTTCCCAAAAGGCAAGCTTTTGTTACAACAGCACGCTTGACCATCCAATAGCCCTGTTAATCTTGAAGAGCAATAAGCTTCCCGCACAATTAAAGAAAAACAGGGGAAACGCCCCTAATGCCAGTAATAATATTTGTGATGTGAAACACCTCCATGATACTGGGAACTAATTTGAATCTTGAATCCCGAAACAAGTCTGTCCCATCAACAAATTTTCCCAACAAAGAAATTTTGTTTATTGGTCTGTCCGCAGCATAGTAGAGAACCAAACTGTAGTTTGGTTTTGCTGGAATCTGAAACAGAAAAATGAAATGAACAAGTGCTTCTTTGAAAGAAGACAAACCCATCTGAAACCAAGTATCTTAAAATATTAAAAGTTAATGATGTTTATGTTAGGATTGTTACAATTAATGTATAGTAATTATTTGTAGTCTATTCTAAAATAGGGTTGTTATTATTAAAAATCTATAATGATAAGGGTATAGTCAAGTTACACTAATCATTGATAAAATGATGCAACTCATGTGCTCATATCATTAATACCATAAATCATGTTATGATTTGTAAATCTTATCTTATCATTAATATTTACAAATAGAGGCATTGTTTGAGAGAAAAATAAGAGAGAGTATTAAGAGTGAAGAGGAGTGAAGAGAGAAGGAGAGAGTTGCCATAGGCAGCAGCCCTGCTGCTATATACAGCAGTTTATGTGAGCTGTGAGTTGAGTGAGAATGGATGTAATCCTCCTCCTTCATGTATTTGTTTTGTATTCTTTCTCTATCTCTAATAATATCAACTCTACCGTGGATGTAGGCGATTTTCCAAACCATGTTAAATATTGTGTTAGTGTGCTTGACCTCTTATAAGCAAATATCAGTACATCACCAGTCGGATTCCCCAACAATTTGTATCAAAGCACATGATTTAAAGTGGTGTTTGATTTTGCTAAAAAATAAAAGTTGTCAAAATTATATGTTGACCATACCACTATGTAGAGGAGGAAGAGACGAAGCCACTGGTGAAAACCGTGTTGAAATAGGACATTGGGAATGGCCACATGCGCTGGCAGGGTGACTAGCCACCCGCGCAGACGCGCGCCACGCGTCACACTCATTTTCTTCACTCGGATGGGCTGACCTGACCCGAATACCAGAAGACTCGACCCACATGGCAGATTCGGATGATGATGTCATTATTGCATCAGCATGCACATGTGGCATGCCATGTCATCGACTAGTCAACATCCACGTCAACAATGTGGGGCCCCACATGCCATGTCGTCAGTCACGAGAGAAGCCGAGTAGAGCCGCGAGCCAAGGAAAAGGATCCAGTGTAGCTAATCCTACGTGTAACAGGATCTGAGATTGAATCTGGGCTATTTATCAGGCTAGAATTGTTTTGATCAAATCTTAGCTGTCTAAAGTGCGATTTGAATGATTTCAGACTTGTTTCCAACTAATTTGATTGTTTCGGATGCAATGGTACGGTCCAATCATGAGATTGAGATCATAAATGGTAGTAATGAATTATTAAAAGGAAATTGCCTGATCAGGAGATATCTGATGGTCATTATGATGGTTAATGGAGATGATGAAGAAAAAATTGCACATGTTTGCCCAATTACATTTGCTAAACTGTTATGTGGGGAAATTTTAATTGCCTTGAGAGATGGAAAAATTCAAACACTCTAAATACTCGATCATGTGGAAGATTTGAGGTAGAGAGTGGAAATTGATAAAGACCAATCTTGACGAATCTAAGCACTGGTAGTCTCACCAGATGTTGAGAAATCAGGTATGAAACTAAAATATTACAAATCACTTGTAAAGAAAAGCCGCTACAAAGCTAGCAAATGGTTGTATATATGAAAAGACAGTATGATTGATAGATATGACATAAGAAGTTATGGTTAGGAGATTGGGTTTTAAGGAAGACCGTTGTGACTCCTCCAATCTTTCTTGGGAACTTGCTTAGTGGAAGGATTATCCATATGGTACTATTTTCGTATATGTGACAGTTTGTTATGGAACTATTGAAGACTAGCAGGATGACGACACAAAGGAACAGTTGGGTTTCGTATGATCAAGAATCTGATGGAGTGGTGATTTTTTTAAAGAAATTAAATTCGGTGACTGTAATTTCTCGAGGGGAGAATTGATGAAGACCTTGATAATAGAAAAAAAATACAACAAGGGGATAAAGATTGACACCCTATTTTAACTTGGATAGTTATTGTGATAGGATGAGCTATTGTCAAACATAAACAAAGAATATAAAGAATCTGGAGAATAGAAATTATATGAGGGCACACGAAAATTGTGCAGGAGTACCCGTAAAGCCTAGCCCCTAATTAAGCTCATTAAAAGTTTAATAAAGCCCTTAAACTTAATTAATTCTAGTAAAATTGACTCTTACACTTAATTTTATTTCAATTAAGTTAGGTAAACTTATTAAAAGTTTAACTAAGATAACTTATTGGTCAGTATAGCCTAGCCCACCCGGGATCAGATTGCATTTCTAATTTAGTGCATTAGACAAATGGGAATGAAGTATAACTTGGCTTCCAATTAAAAAAAAAAAATTGGGTGAAGAGCCAAAGCAACCAAAATTAAAAGAATTTGAGAGGAGATGTAAAAACATGCCCCAAAAGCATTAACAGTGTACATTAATCATGTTTATTATGTAAACTCTAATCATTTAACATGATTTTTAAGATTTATGTATAGAATATGACTTGCGTCATAGGAAGTAACATGCAAAACAATCATCTAATATAAATTTATAACAACTCATATTTACATGCAAGATCACATTCTCGAGTTTTAAATCACAGAGAAAAGATCTCAAATTCATGTATAGAACATGAGTTTGTTCTTGCAGGATTAAATCATGAGTTTCAGGTTTCCAAGAGCTCCTGGAATGAAATTTCAAGTGAAGGAGTTAATGCTTAAAGAATCTCCTTCTTGCAGTGGATGGTCTCACCACATGCAAGATCCAAAAGCTGCTGGAATTACAATACGAGTCCATGAACTCTTGCATCCTCTGACTTCACTTGAAATCACGATTACTGAGCACAATGTTTCATTTTCTTCCTCACTTGAGCCATTAAGTTAAAATACCAGTGGAGATGATATGCAATGGATGAAGCCCCTCAACTTTTATGGATTTGAAAACACAGAGAAATGAAAAGCTGCAAGAAGGGAAAGCTTCAGTAAAACACAGGGATCAATTCATTGCTTGAACAGCCTAAACCAAATACTCAAGATCATGTGGCTGACAGTTATGGCTCTTTTTCGTTTGTCATTTGCATGCTTATTTATAACTTAGGCAGGCCCTATCCTTTTCCTCTCTTTTCCCTGATATCCATAACAGTGGATATGGGCATGAACTGACACTCTAAGAATCAAATTGAATAAGGCCCGACGCCTTTCCTTTCCTCGTATTGAGTGTCATCATTTGGATTCCCAGGCACTATCTTCTTCCAAAACCAATGCTTTCTCCATAGGAATATCATCTCTTCGATAGGAACTCCCTTAGTTTCAGGGAGGAAGAAGTAAACGAAAATAGTCATGACAAGAATCCAGCTAGCAAAGAAGAGGAAGATTCCGAACTTGAATGCACAGAGGAGGGATAGGAAAACCTGAGCTATTACAAAAGTAAATAAAAGATTTACTGCTACTGTAATGCTTTGTCCAGCTGATCGGGTTTCCAGTGGAAATATCTCGCTTGGAATGGTCCAGCCAAGCCCACCCCATGACCATCCAAAGGCTACAACAAACAAGCAAATCACAATGACAACCAACACCGAGAAGACTTTAGATAGTTTCTGGTTGTCCCCGAACTTCATCCCCAAGATAATAGAAACAATTACCTGTTACAAAAGTTAAATAGTAATGGTTATTTGAAGCCAGAGGTAATGAAGGTTCTACCCTCTAATCTCTAGGCTATAGTTACATACATCTAATTGAACCAACATATTCTTACCTAGTGGATTATTTTTATCTAATGCACATGAAAGTGTAATGAACGTTTACCTGGCATGTTATCATTTGTATTCCACCACTGATGAGTAATAATCTCCGGCCCACTCTATCGACTGTTGCGATAGCAATAAAGGTAGAGGAACAAAGAACTGCTCCAGTCACAGCTGAGGAGTAGAGGGAAGCATTGCGCCCAAATCCCATACTTTGAAACAGCACTGGAGCATAGAAGAGAATAGAATTTATTCCTGTCAGAATCTGAAACGCTGGTAGCAGGATTGCCATAACCAATTGAGGCCTGTTCCTTTTTATAAGGATGTTTCTGAATGGATGCTTGATTGAGTTAGCCAACTCACTTGCTTCAACCATGTCTTCAAATTCTGCATCAACATTTTTGGTTCCTCTGATTTTCTCTAGGACTTTTCTCCCTTCATCTCGCATTCCCCGTTCGATTAAACTATTAGGTGTCTCAGACAGATATATCCCTCCCACAGTCATCAATACAGCTGGAACTGCTGCCAGGCCTAGAGAGAGTCTCCATCCCCATGGCTTAAGCTTTTGTGTTCCATAATTAACCATGTTTGCCGTAAAGACTCCACTGGTAGTTGCTAACTGAAACATCATGTTTAGTGCTCCTCTGAGATGAGTTGGTGCCATCTCTGATAAGTATAGTGGAACAGCCTGGAATTAAAAAAAAAAAAGACAAAAAAAAAACAATGTATTATTACCGTAACACATCCGCTCTCTTTTGATCACCACATTTTCAAATCATTTCCATAACTTATAAGGAAGAATGTGCTTTGTTACGGGAAATAGCTTGAAGCAGAATGAAGCACCTGATTTCCAAATCCAATGCCGACACCAAGCATGATCCGACCCATGAGAAGCATTGCCAGGTTGATGGATGAGGCATTAATGATTGCTCCAATAAGAAAGCTGGAACCACCACAGATTATACTTATTCGACGCCCATAAATTCTTGTGATAGGACCTGCAACCAGAGATGAAACCAAACCAGCAAGGTAGAGAGAAGAGGTAAACGCTGATAGCACTTGGTCATTGTACTTGCAGTAGTTGTTTTCATGAGCACGCTGCTTCTTTTCATATACACCATGGAAAAATTTCTTAAGAAATCCATCCATTGATGTCACTCCTCCTGTTAATCATTGAAGTCGGTATACAAAAAACTCAGTTTTGAAGCAGAATCCGAAGGTTAACTCCAACATTTTCAAGATTTTGTTCTTTCCTTTATAACATTCTTAGTTTCTCTTTTTGTCTCCGAGATTAATGCCATCTAATCTCTAATCAATGTGATCCTAATTTTATCATAAGACGACAACCTTGAAAAATCAAATTGCAACATGAATTAACATGACACCTTCAAGGAAGCATTGAAAATTATAAAAATAGAAAATGAACATTCATGGAGATCTCATCTAGTATACTTGTTATCATCGATGTTCAATGGAGTCTTTTTTGGCAGCCAAGATGGGTTCTAAATGCTGGTTGTGTCAAGATTATCCATTTCTAGTAGGAAACAATAACTTGAATAGCTGCTATCAAGATCCATTTTTCAAGAGAAGAACCTAAAAATATTATCTCTGCAGTCTGTCAACGATTAATTTCAATCTGTTACAAAATTTGCATTTCTTTGTGCAGAAATTGAATAATTAATTATTTATTTTAATCTCTCATCATCATTATAATCTCAGAAATGTGCAAGGAGACCGAAAACCCTTCTGGTTTGAATTCTGGTTTTATTCATCTTCCAGAAAACTTCCACTTTCTATTTCATCATTGCCTTTGACACATGACAACCACCTAACTTTCATCCTTTTCAAAATCTAAAGATATATTCCAGTTAGAATATTCTCTTTCAACAAACTTTACCACAAAACAGTATCAATTCATCAATCTCCATCAAGTTTTGACCAAAAAAAAGGGAAAATGTACCTGAAATCCCAATATCATAGCCAAAGAGAGCGCCACCAACAGCAGCAATAACACATGCAATGATTACAGAACAGGTGACTCTCCCTTGATACTGTTCTGCCCTCTCCTTGGCCACACCAGCCGGCCCAATAGACCCTCCTGCCATCTTTAAAGCTCAAGTACCAGAATCAACAGAGAGACACAGACCCTTTTCTTTTTTTTCCAGAGACAATTCAACAAAAGGAGAAACACTCTTCTATAATCTCAACTCTGTTCATGTGGGATTTAAAAACTATATAATGAGCTTGGCAGAAAACATGGGTTTATCCATATGTTTGCACAGACAAGATGGCAATAATGATAAAGACATGATGGAAGTTTATTTGTTTCCTCAGGAGCTTGTTTCGGTGCAACATAGTTTTCAGTTTCACAACTAACAATTAGCGGTCAGAATTTATTTTTGCATTTTAAAAACACCTTTTTAATATACACACTAAAATAAAAAAAATAAAATTATTTTAATATATTTTTAAACAAAAAATACTTTAAAAATGATATTACTATAATTCTACACAAATTCTTATTATAGAAAGCATTTCTATTTTTTTTCTTTTTTTTTCTCATAAAGGCATTTCTATTTTTTTTCAAAGGATTGGCCATTCATAGCCAATATATAATGCTATTTATTTCTTCTCCTAGAAAAATGAAAGGTCATTTTGGTAGTTGCACATATGGTTTCCGAATTTAATATTATGGGTTTGCTACAAAATCAATGCCTATATTAGAAAATTTCATGGGGTTATGCATTGAATTTAAATGTAATAATTGGAATAAATCCATTGGTTTTGGCATTTTGTCCATCCAACTTAATAAATATTTATTATAGAGGCATCATTTACCTGTATATAATCCATATGTTTTGAAAAATTTATTAAAGATACTTTATATTTTCTAAGTTGGTATTATAATAGCAACTAATTTTTAAATTTTTAAATATATTAAAATAATATTTTTTATTTTTGATACTAACACATCAAAATAACTTCAAAACTTAAAAAAATAATTTAAAGTTAAAAAATATTTTTTTAAAGAATTTTTAAAATGTAAAAATAAAAATATTTTATGAATAGTAAACTAATGTACTTGACTTGGAGTGATATTAATAATTATATATTAATTTGGGATTTGCTGAAATTGTGTGGCCTACTTTTTGTTTGTATGCAAGAATACAGATAGATAAGTGCTATATTTGAGGGTTGTTATTGATTTTAATAGTGATTAGAAGTAAAGTAGTGATTGTTTTTTTAAAGTATTTTTTATTTAAAAATATATAATTTTTTATTTTTTAAAAATTATTTTCCCTAATAGTATATCAAAATAATTTTAAAAAATAAACTTAAAAAAATCAGAAAACATGATTTTAACCCAAAAATAAATATTCACTTTACAGTATGCACTTTGGTGGTTTTCTTTCCACTTGGAGTGCAAATCTTCAATGAGTTCGCTAGCCAGCCAATGTTGCTTTAATGACTTAAATCTTCCAATTACGAAGAGTATGATCGTTTTTTTGTACTTTATTTTTAAATTTATTTGAGCGAGTAATAATAATTGTTTTTAAAATATTTTTTAAAAATATATTAAAATAATATTTTTGTTTAAAAAAATATTTTTTGGTACCACATATATTTAAAAATATTTAAAAAATAATTTAAAAATTAAAAATTAAAAATTAAAATCTTTAGAAAACTCCAGTTAAGAAACACCCCTGAAAATTCCCACCGCCACCATGCAAGTTGGAACTCGGCCAATAAAACCAAGTCTCTCTGGGTAGTGGGTATAATAACCATTTTACAGAAATTAAGAGCATTAATTTTATTTTATTTTTTTCATGTTATGAACGACAAAAACTTCATCAGTGATCCAATTCTGTCTGCAAGACACGTGTTACGTGTTAGTATGTACGTGATTGTTATTATTTTTAAAATATTTTTATTTAAAAATATATTAAAATAATATTTTTATATTTTTAAAAAATTATTTTTAATATTAGTATATTAAAATAATATAAAAAATATTAATTTAAAATAAAAAATAAAAATAATTGAAACTTTTTTAAAATATTTTTAAAATATAAAAACAAGCATGTAAATATTGAAACTAGACTTGTGTGAATTATGATAACCTAATGACATTCTTACCCTTCAGATGCCATTCTGTTCACGCCGAAGAGTTCCTCTCTTTTACACTCACTGACCAACCACACGAAATCTAACAGCTGACATCATTCACAAGGCGGCAGCCCCCGCTCGCGACTTTTTGTGCTCATATTTTACTCTTTTATTTTTTTAAAAATAAAATAAAATAAAATCATACACATTTGATTTATGTAAAATGTGTGCACCCATAACGAATGAGCAACTGTATATACTCAGTTATGGTGTTCGCGTTACGCTCGAAGGTCAATTAAAATATTAAAAAAAATTAAACGGAAGGTATTACATTTTTTGGGCTAGCCATGAAAAATATCAAATGAGTAATCAAAGTCTAATCACCGTGTTTAATAAAAAAAATTGATTATCATATATGTTAGTAAAAAAAATTTTAAAAAATATATATTAACAATAAATAAAAATTAAAAAATATATTCACCACACGTGTGACTTAACATATTTTACTTATCCCTAGTCAATTATTTTTTTTTAAATAAATAAAAAATAATATTTTTTTTAATCTAGCTTCTACCATGTGGTGGTTCCTTGCTTGGTTACAGCTAAACTCCAATTGTATTGGAATTGGCTCGCAGTGGCTTATTTGACAGCGATAAACCAAACATGACCTCATCATCTTTGTTTAAAATCTAATTTAGGCATTAAAAAAAAATTAGCGTGCTGTTGTTTTAATACTTGCCTAACCTGATCAGGCTCAACTGTGAAAACAATAAAATATTCAAAGATATATGAAAAAAATTAAAATAAAAAAGAAATATTATATTAAATCAATCTTACATAATTTAAGTTAATTTTGTTAAATTCATGGTACGAGTTATAACACAATAAAAAAATGAACTAACTTAGTACAGCTAACCATCCCATTCATTTCTCACTTTTTTATTTCTTGTTAATGAAGCTTTTATTGAGTTTAAGTGGGATGAGATTGATAATGAATTTAAGAGCCATCTAAAAATCAACGATAAACTAAAATAAAAATTAAAGATTTAAAAATCAAATAAAAAATCAACGATAAACTAAAATAAAAATTTAAAATTTAAAAATTAAATAAAAAATAAATTAAAAAAAATATAGTGAATACACATATAACAGATAAGATAGCTTTATTGTATTCAAGTGACTTCGGTAACAATTTGTCTCTCAAGCGTTGGGATAAGTTCTCTCTTTTATTATATTTAATTTAAATTTTTTTTATTTTAAATTAATGTTTTAAAATTAATTTTATGTGATAATATTAAAAATATTTTTTTAAAAAAATAATTTTTAATATATTTTTATTAAAAAAATTATTTTCAAAAGTAACTGAACCGCTTCTTCAACGATGCAGCTCTGATTGACCTTCTTTTTGTCCTTTTCTTCTCCTTTCCTCCTCTTCTTTTTCTCCATTGATTTGCTTGCAACACCTGGAAAAAAAAAAAACAATTGTTCCCGTCCAGATTAGACTGTGAGTGTGCAATGATTCTTCTATGACAATCACCTTTTTCTATAATATCCTTGGTGGGCCAGATACGGAAGACGATTTGCGAATTGTGGATTTACAAGACAATTTTACTTGATGGACAATTGAAATCCGGGAAGTTGTCTCTATAATTAATTGAATACTGTAGCTGTAGCTTCAACTAAAGATAAGATTCAGAAGATACGTCGATGATCGCTTCCTTCTGATCCATGGCAGCAAGGCCTTGCTTGCGGCCTGCCATGATCACTAATCATAACGTGTTTTACATAGTGTTGGGACAAGAGGAAGGCGGGCTTGCTTACCGGCCCCCTTGCCGAGAGAAAGGATATATCATCGGAGTGCCACTGTGACTACTATTACAACACACTGTAAATCATGAAAAAGAGTTTGTCGCAGATGAATCTAATGATACAGAAAAAAGATTACTCTCAGAGCCGTGACGAGTCCTCACATGCTGCCGTGATTTGGCAGGCTTGGCTAGATGCTAGTGCATGTATTACATATATTAGCCATTTTTTTTTTAAATTCAGTCTCTGATTCTTATACAACTCTCCTTTTCAATTCTTAAATTTACTTGACCGAACATCATGCACGAAAGAAAGGTAAAAAGAGAGAGAAGTCTTAGCCCAGACAACTTGCACAACTCATGTGCAGAAGTTATGAGCATATGCCTTGTCAGTACGACAATGCATAATCATCAACAGGTATTACTCGACGCGCACCTAATTCTTTGTTGCAGAGGTTATGGGTGCAAGTTTTGTCACTATGATGCTGTGCAAACGTCGTGCAGACACTTACTAGAGTTACGCGGGGCACAGCTGATTCTCCAATGCAAAGCTACTAGTTGCACGAAGTGGGAGTACAGACACCTCCATGTCTCACCAATTACAAACGCAACACCACTCTATTTGACCATTTGACAGCTCGACGCATCAATCAACAATTCATTCTATAAGTTTTCTGCATGGTAAAAGTAATTATTCTTTATAATTACTCATGTATAGTATTTCTGCAACTTCACTCTCCATGTGGCAATTTCATACAACCAAGGGGTGTGTAAATACAATAACATACATAACAATCACAACTTACACCCTCTTATGTTCTTGTTCTTTACTATACATTATTTTCTTTATATTATTTACTAACTCAAGTGTCGGAGCGTCCCCTATTCCAATAAAATACTTATTTTATAAGAATTTGTGAGATACAAATCCAGTCTAGAAAAAAAATCATTCAAAACCCATTACACTAGTTGTGAAAAGGTTGGGAAGGTTCAAATACTGTTTGAAGTTTTTCCAACAACTAACATAGGTTGAAGGATGTAGATACCTTCATTTTTATTAACCAATTTCTTAACTCTTCTCAGAAAGTGTTTTTTTTTTTTATCCTATTAATGTTGATTACTTGCTTCTTCTCCTTCTTCTTCTTATCTACAATAGTCTAACGTTTGATATTTTGTTGCATCAATGGAGTATTAAAGACAATCAAGTATTTAATAAAAAGGTGGTCTGCTAGTAAGATTTGGAACCGCATCTGATTTGGGTTTGACATTATATGTACTGATCTTCCCGTATAGCCATCACAAGGTGGAATTAAAGTCTATTTTCCTTGTATCTGGAGTAAGAGTGGCCATATATTTCGTGTAAGACGTGCCTGTACTGTGAATACTCCATGGAAATAGAAAAGAGAAATAACAGAGTAATTTGGTGAAGGTGCTTGGCGTGGAACAGGACTTCCAACAAGACATTCTAGTTCGATGCAAGGTCCAGATGGCTTTAGTCTGTCTGCATAATAGAAGAAGGTGGCCATTCTGGATCGCAAATTCCACCCTAGCCTCCCCGTGGTTTGAACACGAGCCCTTCAAATAGAAATCCATGTCCAAACTCTGTAATCAGTTTCTATGGTCTTAATAAGGGGGGAACCTAAAGGCCCCTTTCATCACAAGATAAATAGCCAGAGGAATTATCAGGAGACGAACTGTTGGTTCTATACGTATAAATTGGTCAACAAAACCAATATACGTATAAAGTTAACACAATTTCTACAAGAAATATTGAGAAAAGAAGAAGAAGAAAAGAAGAACATTCAATACTTAAAAGTTGTATTATTTAGGCTGCCAGACAACATAAAAGGTCGTAACTTGAGGGGGAAAGTCAGACGATCCTCGTGAATACTACTATACTTCCCTTCACACATAAGAAGATCTTATTATCATATTACTGGCTGAAGTGGGGCTGAATCAGTTTCATAAATTGAAATAAAAGATATGTGATTGCAAAAAGAATTAATCTATCTTAATGTTTCCAACCACTAACGTTTCACACAAGATGAAACAAAGCATCCATCAAAAGGATCAAATCAATTTCTGTGAATATTTTCACTTCTAGAGTAGTCTGTGACAGCCAGCAAAGAAGATAATTATATCGATCATATATCAAAGATATAAACCTTGAGCAAACTTGTATAAGAACTTCAAAACTTGAAAACACTTGCCAGGTTAGACCAATTTTGCTTTATCTTTCTGCACTTGAGACAGGAAAGAGCCTATTTCTTGGAAGACCACTTCTTTTAGGTGGTTTCCATCAATCTGTAATGTAAGATGAAGCAACATACAAAAATTACTGCCGCAAATCTACAGAATAAGTAAGAGAAATACAATAACAAAAAAAAGAAATTACCTTGACCATAATGTTTGAGTATGTGGATAGGATTGATTTAGCATTTTTCTTGTATATTTCAAGACATGCCTTCACCTACAGACAAGTTGAAAAGTACCAAATACGCATGGCATATTACTTTATAGATGAAAAAAAAAAACGTTCAAGTTTCCAAACAGATACAAAACTTGCGTAAAGTGCTTCTTACAGACACAAGCTTCTTTTTTCTGTAGTTAGAAGGGGAAAAAAATCTCTTGGTACGCTGCTATAGAGCATATACAAATGCATACGATCTTAGGCACAAACAATTAAACAGAAAGGTATTTCTCAACTCTCAATAGTGCATATCACAGTAGAACGATGAGCAAAGAACAACAGTGACAGAGAGCATTCCTTTTCTTCAGTGTCATCTGGATAGGTTATAAGTTTTGCTTTAAGTTCAGTCTCTTGGGGGGGATTTTTCACGTGGTAAATCTTTCTTGTCACTGGGTCTAGCCTTCTACCAACACATCTGTCAAACAGAATTCCATCAGGAACCTGAGTGTTAAAAGATATATTTCATGAATATCAAGGTCACGCAGAGTTTGAGTTAGAAAATGTTTAATGCAAACCAAGGCATTATTGCAGAGAACCTTCTCCATTCATTAGAGCGTTCAACATTTAAAACATCCACTACATTAGGAGAAACATTTAAGAGAAAAACCACAGATGTAAAACCAATGTTGGCATTCAAAGCATGTGATTCATAGAAAAACCAACTACAGAAGGTTCAAATACAACATAGAATTTTGGAATTATCCTAGTAGGTTTTATGTCAGTTTTTATAGCACAGAAACGTACATGCATTTTGATGAACATGTACAGAAATTTTGTTTCCTGTGAAAATATTGGATTATTCACCAATGATTGGAGTAAATGAATTCCTAATAACCTCATTGGAAGCTGAGCACTATCACCGTCTGACATAATCATTAGCAAAGATAGCATTATTATTCAATTTATGTACATCCAATACGGCATAGATAACTGGCCTGACATTCAATTTCTCAAGACTTCTGCGTGGGCAGAACTATGCGGATAGCCATCTAGAAGCCACCATGTTTCCTTTGCATCATCATATGATAATAGGGATGTCAGTATCTACAAAGTGAAACAATTCATTCCTTACGTACCTGAGAAAGGAAATGATAACAAAGTAGAAGCTAGTAAATAAAGTTCATGGAGGAAATAGTACAGCTGTCACAATTTCATCAGGAACCAGACGAGCAGCATTCACTAATTCTTTTGCTTTATTGCCAATTTCTGTCCCCGCAGATACTTCAGCTCTTAGAAGATCTCCAGTTGAGATGTGTACCGATCCAAACTGTAAAAATCAATACAGAGAAAAGATGACATGTAATCATCACTTAGGCTGAAGAGAATGCGGCCTAAAAAACTAATTTCAGAATGAAATGAAATCAAGGAGCCAAACACAATTTCTAATCAAAGGGGAAAACCCTCTCCAGTTCATGTTTAATGAAGGCAATATATATCACTTAGATAAATGACAATCTTCTTCATTTTAATTCAACGGTTGCACATCGAAAACTAACCCTCTCCTTTCGCTCAATTCATCCCAGTGCAAATAATTAAAACCCCTTTCGTGCAATTCAAACTCAACAATCCTGCGCCAAAATGCAGAGGGAGAATGATTTACTTTCACATACCAACTTCTAACTTCAATGCCATGTGAACCCTCATAATCCAAATAACTCAAATTTTAGTGCTTCAAATAACCAAGTAGTGACCATAAATCAAAAGAATTGAAGATTACAAAAGAATAAAAATGATGGAAGAGTTTACTTTCTTAACAATTAGTTCACACTGAGAGCCTTTGCCATATGCCGGTGCACCTGATATCATCACCTTCAATGGCTCATTTGTGGAACAACTCACCCTCAATATCCCCTGCACGCGCCAAAGAAAACGGACTTAGAAACTTAATCCATGTGCTTAACAGTCATAAACCAGGAAAAGAAAACGCACCCATTTGCAAAAACACTTGCATGAAATTGTTTTAAAATAATATATATTTTTTAATTTTAAATATACAATAATACTTGTTTTTTAAAATATATTAAAATAATATTTTTTTATTTTTTTTAAAATTATTTTTGACAAAGTATATTAAAATAATCTAAATACATCAAAATATAATAATTTAAAATCAATATATATATATTTTTAATTTTTTTACAAAAACATATTTAAAACACAAAAATAAACAATAATATATATATAAAAAAAAACAATCAAACCTTAGGTTTGGAGTTTGTCCTGCAAAGGGTTGTAGTATTGGGGCCAAAGGAGACAAGATGGCGATGTGTTTGGGAAGATTGTCGGAAAGAGAGGGATGATGAAGATGCAGAGAGAGAAGAAAAAGGAGAGAGAGGGACATTGGTAGAGTGGAGAGATGTCAGTGAAGTGTCTAACATTGTTTGCCATTCTTGTTTGTCTAGACACTGAGAGATCAAGTTCATTGAAGAGAAGCAAAGGTTTTTGAGGAGGACATGGAGGTGATGATGGTAGATGCTTTAACGGATTAACGGACGCCACAGATACTCATCTTCTTCAATTTTTTAGGCCTTTTCACGTCTGACCATCTTAATATATTCATGAAAATTCTCTTCTTTCTTGAGCCTTCTTTGTATTCAAAGCTGATTGAATAAATTCCCTTACTGTTTAAACCAAAATTTCGGACTTCAAAATGTTTCCCCCAGTTTTACTACTATATTCTTTTAATTTCATGATATTATGTTTCAAGTCCTCTTAAATTGCTCACTTTCTACTTACAGCTTCAAAAAACCAAACTTCCTACACGTATTTTTTACCTAAAGTTGTTTTGCTCGGAGTTTCAAAAATTAGGATGGAAGAAAAAGAAAGGCTGGCCTCTGTGCATGGTAAATGCAGGCATGGACTCAAGATCAGACCAGAGACACAAGAAATAACATTAACGCATGACTAATGAAGTCAAATACAAATGACAAACATTGCTACATGCATTCGATCCTCATATAGAACTGAATGAACAAAGTACATTCGGGAAATCCCACCGACTACCAACTATGCCAAAATGATGAGCTTGTGTAACATGCTACCATCCCATGATCTCCGTCTAATAAAGAATTATGCAAAACTGAGCGAAATTATTGTTATAGTAAAACATATAGTAAACATTCTAGCAAAATAAACTCAAAGAAATGTAAAGCATGATGGACTTCTGTGAAGGGTCGCATTCATTTCTGCCCCAAATGATAGTATTGTTCTTCGAAGGGCCATGATGCTTGGCTCAAGAAAGTTCTTCAATCCAACTTCACTGAAGAGAACAAGTAGTGCACAAACCAGAAAGATGACAGGAACCCAACTGAGCCCATTGCAAACATAATTGCCAAAGCCATCAAGAGGGAGTAGCCAAGGTAAAGTGCTTCCGAGACAGGGCCACTCAAACTCTTAAGCTCAAATATGAGATAGTTTACAGAGTACAGGAAAATGTAGATAGCAACTGAACCAGAAGCAAAGAAGGATTTCCACCACCATTTCCAGTCCTCCACACAGAGATGCATGTAGGTTAAGACAAGAGATACTTCAGCACAAACCACCACAAGAAGGATGAAAACAATCAAGAGAAACCCGAAAACATAGTAAACACGGCCCATCCAGATACTAGACATGATAAAGAAGAGCTCAATGAAGAGCGTTCCAAAAGGAAGAGTTCCAGCTCCAAAGACCAATAGCCACGATGGATATTTTTGAGCTGGGATTTCCCGAGGAATCTGGTTGGTTCGAACAGGGTATTCAATATGAGGTGCCTTTGCCCCAAAGAATCCCCCAACTAGGGTAAGAGGAACCGAGATGCAGAACCACATGAAAATTAGAAGAACAAACAAAGAGAACGGAATGGCACCTGTGCTATGGCTACCCCATAATAGAAAATTCAAAGTGGTTAAAATTAAAAAGGCAATGCCAGGGAAGCAGCAGGCAACCTTCCAAGATACTGAAACCCATCCCTTCTTATCACCACAGCCAATTGTCCTCCAAAGGCGAACTGCAACATAGCCAGCTGCAATACCAAGAATCATGTAGAAAATTAGCATGCCTATAATCAGAGTTCCACGGGAAGCTGGAGACATGAATCCAAGGGCAGCAAACATTACTGTCACAACTGCCATCCCAAGAATCTGCACCCCATCTCCAACCATAACACACAATAGCCCAGAATTAGTTGGAGCACGGAAAACATCGCCCACAACAAGCTTCCACCCAGATAACTCCTCATTCATCTGTGCTTGAGCTTCCTTGTCAAGTTCCTCATAAAGGGTCAGATCCCGCCTGACAGTCCTCAAGAAGATGACCAGGACAATACCAGCAAGGAAAGTGATCACCATCAGAGAATTCAAGATAGAGAACCAATGGACCTTGGACCCCTCCATCTTCAAATAAGCATCCCATCTCGATGGCCACTTGATATCACTCTCCTCAAATGTAACCTCATAAGTGAAAACAATTGGCTCATTCTCTTTAATCAGCATTGCCACTGTGGTGGGATCGCAATTAATAGGAGATGGGTATTTCTCATAGGGTTTCAAGTTCTTAACAGACTGAGCATTATGCATGACACTACAAGGAACCACCTCAAAACCAACAACCATATACCCAGGAAGGTCTGATCCCCCACTCCCAACAGTAGGAATCAATTCCGACCCGTCTCCAGTTCCAATCACACGTGCTACATTGGCCTCCTCGTACTTATGAACAAGTACATTAAATTTCAAATGATTAAACACATAATAAGCATCCTGAAACTTAATCCCCACTGGATACCCCGTCCACCTCAAAAAATAAGACTCCTTCTTAGCATACCTTATCGCAGGCAAATTATCAAGAATCAAGTTCACCTGATACATCTCATCAATCCTCTTCTTTAGAAGCTTAAAGTGATCGCCCAACAAAGGATCGGTACGGCACAGAAAGATATCGGTCTCATTGGTATGCATCTTGAACTTGTAAGGTGAGTTTTCAATCCTATCTCCCATAAGAACCTCACCAAGATTTTCAGCACTATCTTTAACACCCTCTAAAGGCTTACAGAAAGGCAAACTATAATAGCTAAAAGGAATCTCAGTCTCAATAGAAGTGATTGAATTCACTTTCACTGATAAAGTATCACCAATGCCATAATTGTGAGGGTAACTACCAGGAAGGTAAAACCCATATCCAGATTGGAAAACCAAACAAAGGATCAAGACCCAGATCTTCAAATAAGCAAAAAAGTCCATTTCTTTAGAACTTTGAAAGGATTTCAGTCAGATCTGAAAGACCCAGATCGTGAAAACAAGTTATTATGCCTTAAAGGATTGGTCTTTATTGTTTTTTTCAGTAAAAGTCAAGATCTTGACATTAAAAAGAAAAAGATACAAATAAGTCTAGCTATTTAGAGGTGTAAAACACAAGAGAAAGATAACCTGACCTTGTACAGAGAGTGATGCAAAAGAGAGAAACGAAGAGAGGAGTCTTTAACGTAGAAGAATTGTGCAGCAAGCAGAGAGATCTTTGAGATTTTGGAAAACCGGGATCTTTTGACAGACACAGAGTGAAGATTGGAAGGCAGAACAGATTTATAGTATTGGTGTTGTTTACTTGGATAGCCGACAAATCTTGTTTTTCATGGATTGACAATATTAGCCATTTGTTCTTCTATCAAAATGTTAATTTCTTGCAAGTAAGGTTATAGCTAAGCGGTGGGAAGAGCTTGTCTTCTTTTTTCGTATCTGGATTCGAGTTTTATTGTATATGCTTGTTATTTCTGCGGTGTCTTATCTACTCATTGGGCTTGCAGTATATTCAGTGGGCCGTGGGGATTAGTCGTGGTGCGCGTAAGCTGACCCCGGACACCCCACGCAAATAAAAAAAAATGTTAATTTTTTCTTTCAAAAGGTTTGCTTCCTAGCTCAGCTTCGGGTCCTTCTTTACTTATATAATAGCCTTTAAAGATTTATTTTCTCATTAATTTTAAAGTTTTGTAAAATTAATTATGATATTGCAAGTTAATTTAAATATTTATATTAATTTAAAAAAAATATTAATTTATTTTTTATCATTATAAAAAAAATTACCCTTATTAAAAAAAATTATCTCTATTTTTTAATATAAAATTTTAAATTAAGTAAAATAATCAAATTATTTTCATATATATTAGACACCAATTTCTTTCCATTTCTAAACTTGAATCAATCACTAAAATTAAACCCAAATCAAGCTCTAAATCTAGTGTTTTTAATAAATTTCTCTTGGTTGACCAACTAAATACCTATATTTTTAAGAAGAAATGCCAAATAATAAATTTTTTATAGTGAAATGACATAGTGAAATACCATAATCTTTCCTCGTGTCTCTTTTTAGTGGATCATTTGATAACGGATCTCTAATAGATGCCAATGATTTGTGATGTGCGATAATAATTGAAAAAATAGACTGACTAAATCTAGATAGAGACTGATTTTGATGGTTAATTTTGAGTAATGACAATCGTAAAGAGTCATTGGTTGATTCTCATATTAAAAACACCTTGTTTCTATAAATTTAGTTATTTTTTATCCTGTAATTGCTACGTCACCAAACCAAATAAACCCATCTTTATTTTTGCCACCTTGTTAACAATCATTTTACCATATCAATGTAGACGAGGAAGATGACAACACTAAGCAACTCAAATAAGCTAAATCTAACTATGAGTGTTGTTATATTAAAATTATTGTTATTATTATTTCACTATGTTTTTAATATTATAAGTGTTGTCATTACAGTTGTGCTTTCTTTTTCATCTTCATTTATTAATGATGCTTATAATGAAGTTTCTTCCTTATCAAACAAAATTGATCCTACATTCATTGTTATCATCAATGAACTCCTTTAAAACCTCAATTAAGAAAGTATTGTTTGAGCAACCCCTTTACACCTCTCTATCTCTTTTTGCTTATAATTTTCAAGAATGTCTTTTTAATTCTATTAGAAATTGAATTTTTTTTCAAAATTATATGTTATAAATTTATTTTTTGTTTGATTTTACATCATTGCTTTTGAAGGAGTGTATGTGTGTGTGTGTTACATGTTTGTTAAAATATTGGATAAAAATTCAAGTTTTGAAATTATGGTATAATTATTGAATTACCATTTTTTATTCACTAGTATTTTTATTACACTAGAGATTTTTTAGTCATTAAATAAAATATAAAAGCAATTTAGGGAATAACTTACCTTTTTTATTGCTTTTTTGGCATGATGTAAAGTATTATAAAGTTCAGGATATAAACTACAATTTTTAAAAGAATAGAGGCAATATAAAAAAATTGACTAAACTACATGATAGTAAAGGTAATTTTTCTCATTAAAATGTTGATTTTTAACATCCCACTAGGGTTTTTTATTGCCAAATCCTTACAAATCTCATAAGTTTCTTTTATTTTTTTAGCTAATGTTTTTTTTTTCTTTATAAGAATTTTTAATAATAGTTTTAAGTTTTTGTTTCCCCAAATCTCTCAACCATTGTTGGATTAACGTTTAGTTGCTATTTAGTTGCCATTTCATAATAAAAATATATAAAAATAACGAGGATACAAGAAACAAGATATAATAGGAAACGAAAACAAAATTGTATTTGATAGAATTTATAAGATAAGTTGATCATCTAGTATCTTGTTTAGTGGATGATGGTTAACACATAATAAAATATAAAAAATATATTTTATTCTTAATATATATTATTGTCAAACTTATATATTTTAAAAATAATTAGTTTTTTTTACTTTAGTTTTTATTGAGTATTAAAATTAATAATAATATAATAACTCTAGTTATAAAACCTACATCAACTTAACATGTTTAAGAAAAGTAAAGGAATTAGGATTAACCTGGTCTAGTTTGGCTGATGACCTAAGTTAACTCGCAACTCGGTCAACTTAGAGCAAAACCTAGGCTAAAAACTAGATGATATTTTTTTGAAGTTTTTTTTTTATCAAAATAATGTCATTTTCATCATTTTTTCAAAAAAAAAAAGGGTTAACACTCTTGATCAATAATCTAGGTCATGTCTTAGATCAACCCCTAGTACTGGTTTGAAAACTATAATAATAATTACTTTATATTTAGTTGTCTTAGGTAGACAAGTTTGGAATTAAAAGTTTTTACAATAATATTTTAGAAAAAAAATATTATCTTTGTAACCATGTCTTTTATGCGTCTCCTGTTTTGGAAGTATATAAATTTACTCCAAAATTATTATCTCAGTAATAAATTTATTTTTATGTCTCAACTGCCTCTCCATTCCTAGATCGCGCGCGTGTGACTTAATCAACTCTGGATGTCAATCTGACATCGTCAATCTTTTTTATTTGAAATAGTTTATCTAATTTTTGACTTTAAGACCAACTTTTTAAAATCACATATTTTTTTTGTTCTATACTTTGTAATGAAGACAAGATGACATGTTCGTGCGCTGCCGTGAGCTATGAAACAAATATGTTTGATAGTGTTATAATTGTGAACCAATGTTAAACAAGTAATAAAAACTAAAAGTGTGATGGAGTCAATATTCCACGATGGAAAAAAAAAATTATATTGGTTATAAAAAAGTTAGAGATTAAATAAAATGATTTGTAGAAATCCATAATATTTTGTGAGAAAAGATACAGTATTTTCCTCACATGATTTAGCCTTTTGCTTCATGATTTAGCTTTTCTGTTAATAAAGAAAATACAAAACTAAATTCTCTACAACAGTATTAAAAAAAATCAACAATTTTTTTTTTAAAAAAAATCAATAAGAAAAAATATTGTAGCAATCCATAGAGTTTTTAAGGAAAGGTATAATGTTTTCCCAGTAAAATCGACAAATATAATTTTAAAAAAGAACATAACAAGAAAAACCCATGTAGGAAAATATTGTAGCAAACTATATTGTTTTGTAAAAAAAGTTATAATGCTTTCCTCACATGATTTAACTTTATTATATAAAGATAATTTTAGAAAAAAATATAATAAAAAAACAAATGGAAAAACATTACAACAATCTACTATATTTTAAAGAAAAAAATTAAAAAGTTAAATTCTCAACTAACTCAATATTAAAAAAATAAAATCAATAAAGATAATTTAAAAAATTATAACAAAAAAACACAAAAAAAACTATGTTAGAAACACTGTAGCAATCTACAATATTTTATGAAACAAACTATAATTATAATTCTCAACCAACTCAATATTAAAAAAAAAATAACAAATAATTTTAAAAAAATCATAACAAAAAAAAAACTATACGGGACACTATAGCAATTTACATTATTTTAAAAAATAAAAATTATAAAACTAAATTTTAACCAACTCAATATTAAAAAAAAAATAAAATCAATAAATATAATAAAAAATCAATATAAACCAAAAATAAAAAATATTATAACAATCTACCGTAAAATATAAAAAAAATCTACAATCTCCCCCCCTGTATATTGTAATTGTAAAAAGAGAGCACCAATACAAAACAACAAAACACGCCCCTCGTTTGGTGATCAGCGCACAAGACCGCCTAACTAATAATCTCCAATTATGCATAAGATGAAGAAAGCATACCCGCAAGAAGCAATAACATATTATAAATTCAAGTATGAATCTAAGAACTTGAAAGAGAAGTTTGTGGCTGATCCGTGAATGGAAGATCACATTTTCTCACCTTGTGGTTCCACATGGACAAAACTGTAAGTTTCCCTCCCCTTTTCCCTTCCCACAAGTCACGCCATGCGCATAAACTGCGTTCTTGGGCCAATAAAACGTAAGAGAAACAACAGCTAAAATAGTCAAAATCAACCAATTAGGCCAATTTTCTTCTCTCAATGGCATTGGAAGACTAGGAGTAGTGATTTGTTCAAACACAGATCGGGCACGTCAAGATATATGAGTAGACTACTAGTTTATTCCCTTGATTCTTCCACTAATACAGGCGCAAAATTCCAAAACTGATATAACCGTGAGTCCAAACAGAGTGAAAGATAGCTTAAGCTGCTGAGATTTACCAGAAAATGAAAACATAGAGGAATGGATAATCAGTAGGAGTATTTGGGTTTATGGATTCAGTAAATATGAATCAGTGGCGGTTCCAGCCAGGGAAGGAGAAAGGGTCTCAGATCCAGCAGGTGACCTTTCAGGGATTGCGAACCATATTTCTATGGCTGTGCAGATTCCATGAAAGTAACAACTCATCACTGGCAACTTGGAAGATGGCTTATTTTGAGGAGCCAAGGCAAGATTCCACGGGAATCACAAATACTTCCATGTTCTATCATCTTTTGTTTCATAAAAACTTGTCAATAAACAAACCCTAAAATTAATCTACACACGTAAAAATCCAGTCATAGTAGGGCACCTACACTTCATTTTCAAACCATTGGGCAAGAAGGAGAATTGAAGGGCAAGGAAAGTAATAGACGATCATACTCATAAAGGCATCTTGAGCACATGAATTATGATGCTCATATATTTTACTTAAGCACAAGGGAAGGGAAGATCAATTTGTCAGCAAGTACCTTTGAAACGATCAGCCTAAATAAACTATGCATCGTTTATTTACGGGGAAAAAGGGAAAGATCAAACTTTTTGCACCCAATCCCCGTGCTTTCGGCCTCCTAACAGCAGCTAAAGGGTTGACAATACCTTGGGAATCTTTACCCAAGCTCTTACCTTCAACAAAACTCATCCTGATTCCGGCATCATGATGATTATCTTTTTAAATCGGGTCTTAACATGAAAAAATATAGATAAAAAGAATAATTTTTATTCTTTATTAATAAAATAAAAAATTAAAAGTCGTCATTAGTATTTTATTTACTTGAAAATCTATTAATTTTTAAAAATCTGAATAAAAAAACATGTTGGGAATAGTAAGGATCTATCACCTCTAAAATATCTTATCTAAAATAAATTATATTATTGCTTGTCTTAAATAAACTAAAATCTTATTATATTTTTTAATCATTAGTCTGTTTAGGGTTCAAAAATCATCCTATTAAATAAAAAAAATTATATTTTATCAAGTAAAAACCTAGTCATTTTAAAATTAAAACATGAATAAAAAAACTATTTTTATTTAATATTAAAAATATATCTAACATATAAAATCGTAATCCTACATATTAAAAAAATATTTTTTTGTTATTTTTAAATAAATCAAGTTCTCGTAACTTTAGCAAACTAGTTTTTAAATTAAAAAAATATTCAAATAAAATTTGTTTTTGTGATTTTTTAATACAAAAAAATATATAGATATAATATATTTAAGAAAACCTGACCATATGCAAATTAAAATAGAACTTGTATTTTTTAAGAATTTTTTTTTTTTTTGTATAAGGATAACCAATTTGTTTATTATTGAAAAAAATACTTTACACATAGATCACAATTCCATATATTAAAAATTTTGAGAGTAAAAAAAAATAAAAGAGAAATCAAAATTGATTGAAAAATAAATCCTTAAATTTAATTAGAAATTAATCACGACCATATTTGGTCGAAACACCAAAAAGATAGAAATACAATACTTTAAATTTCTATTGAGAAGCGTTTGCCACGCAAGGCCCAAAAATTGAATTTTTTTTCTGTCAGGTTTTAGTTCACACAAACAAAAGTCTTAAGCTTTGAAGGATTAGCCCAATCACATGGACTGGGCATCCTAGCATGGTCCAAAACCAGAACCAGCCTGATCTAAGTAAAAACGCATGGGATTTTTCTTTTAGGATAACAAACAGGCCTTGTCCAAAGAAAACAACAATTTTTTTTTTTGAAGGAAAGCCTGACCCACAAAACGAAACGAAACAACTTATTTTGGTTCTGAAAGATTAACACAGCAAATTTAGAAAATTTTGCACTGATACCTGACATTGCCTCAGAAATGGCCAAACCAACACATGCTTCCTCTTTTTCCTTTTTATTTTTTATATATATTACCGCAAGCATACTTTTATACCAAAACAGGAGCTGTGGAACAGGACCAACTACAGGTTTTTTCCAAGCTAAGAAATCTCATGGCAATGTTGATGACAGTAGGTGCAAATAGTAAAATATCCTTGAAACAGAGCTTAGCCTATCATGTAACAAGTAAGGAACGGATAGAAAACGAAAGCAAGTACCAACCGCCATTCATGCATCGACCCCTTATCACTGCAAATGTTTCCCATAGATTTCTCAATCTTCCTTGCTTTTTGAATGTTTGTAACCCTCTTCTCCTGGGAAATCTTATCAGCTAGCTTGAAATGGTGATGGGTTGTCTTTTGCGGAGGTGAATGATTCATTTTCTTATGTCACGTGAAGGTGAGGGGAGGCTGATTATTTTCTGTAAGGGGCTGTTGCTGGAAAGCTGACAGCGTGATAACCATCGCTGCTAGGAAGAGAAGATGTTGGTCGAAGCTCTGTTTGCTGTTGAAGCTGCTGGAACAAATCTCCTGCTGCTGCTATGGTGTAGAGAAAAAGCTGATGTTGGACTGAGTTGAAGCTTATAGTGCTGCCTGGCGGAATCAAAGGTTTGGTCATGGTTAAAGCTGGCTGCTGCTAGAAGGGAGACTCTGCTCACGGTTGAAGCTTCAACAAGTGGCTGAGGAACACGACCACTGATACTTTTGCTCTATCATCTTTTGTTTCAAAAAAACTTGTCAATAAACAAACCCTACAATTAATCTACACGTAAAAATCCAGTTATAGTAGGACACCTACACTTCATTTTAAAGCAAATGGGCAGGAAGGAGAATTGAAGGGCAAGGGAAGTAAGAGAAGATCATATTCATAAAGACATCTTGAGCACATGGATTATGATGCTGATATATTTTACTGAAGTACAAGGGAAGGGAAGATCAATTGATCAGCAAGTACCTTTGAAACGATCAGCCTAAATAAACTATACATTGTGTTGTCCATCTTTTTTTATGGGTAAAAAGGGAAAGACCTAACTTTTTGCACCCAATCCCCGTGCCTTTGGCCTCGTAACAGCAACTAAAGGGCTGACAATACCTTGGGAATCTTTACCCAAGCCCTTGCCTTCAACAAAACCCATCCTGGTCATCATCTTGGATCCAAATCCTTTGGTGTGTTTTTCGAAAGCTCCGAAGCTTGGAGTTTTACTATGTTTTTCGAACTTTCCAGTTCCAGTTTCAAGAATTTGAGGTTTCTTCTTCACCGAGTCACCACTGATGTTGGAGAAGTCAACACCCAAACCAAGTGATTTAGGCCGCTGGATTGCTTCAATGGGTTGTGCCATACCTTGACCATCTTTTCCCAATCCCCCACCTTGTATAAATCCCATTTTTTCCATCATCTTAGATCCAAATCCTTTAGTGTGCACCTCAAATGCACCGTACTTCGATGAGCTAGTGGCATCCTTGTTTTCGCCAGTTTCATTTATCTCTTGAGCACCCACTGTTATGGTCTCAACGACTCCAGGTTGCATTACTCCACTTGACACAAATGACACTGGTTGATTAGTGTATAAACCATTTCTCCCAGAACCCCCCCTTGTACTTTTCTTCTTCCTATTTCTGTCTGCACTAACTGATTTTGTTTTTGAGGCTTCATTTACAGCAAAATCAGAATCCTCAATTCCAGCCCCCATCAGCTGAAATCAAAAGACAGAAATCATTAGAGAAAGAAAATCTAAAAAGCAGTTAGCAATGCAAAACCACTAAAAATGTTGAAACCAGAGCATGCAATTGCATAAAATGCATAATGCAATCACATGAAAATTTGGCACCTTTTCTAGACGAAGTTTATCACTTGCTGAAGGCATGCATGTGTGCTGTGTTCGTGTCCCTGTTACAAGGCTGAAAGATGAAAAAATTGTCAGCTAGTTTTAGCATCAACCTCAGCAAACATACGGAGAATCAGTTCATATTGGTTACCTTTTCTTGCCAGAACCTTGGGATCCACTATGCAAGCAATAACACGCTGCATGTTGTCGAACCTAACAGGAAGAAAGCTACTACCATTAGAATATTGTTAGATCTGATGAAGCTACTAACATTAGAATAGCAAAGCCCAAAAGCACATTGTATTATTATTATTATTATTATTATACTATAAATTAAATGAAAACAGGGTTTCACTATAGCTCTAGATACAAACACTATTCACGTTACGATAGCGTCATAGTGATGCAATTTTTTTATATTGTTTCACATTTCAATCCACAAACTTCATTTTTGTCTCTGTTAAGTCCTTGGATTGTGAGAGGTTAAAGAGAACATCACTGGAAAATGACGAGGACAGAAAATTCAGCTCACTACATTCCAGCCACCAAAAAAGTCAGTCTTGGTGTTAAAAAGCGTGTTGAGAGTATGGTTGTGGTTGCTTTTCAAAATGTTAAAGTATGTCAATAATGTTTTTTTATTTTTTAAAAAATTATTTTTGAGATCAGCACATCAAAATAATTTGAAAACATCTAAAACATATTAATTCAAAATTAAAAAAAAAATTCAAATCTTTTTGGAAACGCTTTTTAAAAGCACTCCCAAACAAGCACAAAGTGTTCATCTTGGAAAGAGGAGTTCAATGATAGTGGTTTCGCCCATCAACAATGCTAGAAAAAGTGGATTGATCTTTTAAGATTTTTTAGATCTAGATTGATTTTTGGTTTTTTAAGTGATTTTAAAGGTGTTTTGGGGTTTGAAATGAGATAATTTAGGTCTCTTACATGTGTTCGAGGGTTTGTTTTTTTTCTGGTCAAAATGGGCTCAATATTGAGTTTTAAAGGTCAAAAACCTTGGCCCTGATTTTTCAGAGCAGACAACATGTCATCTTTTGAGTCCAAGTGTGTGGGACTAGCCTTCCAAGCCCATCAAACTTTTTTTTAATTTAAAATAAAACCTTATTTAAATTAATAATATAATGCTATTTAACAAATCATCCAATTATATCATATTTTTTAAATGAAATTATGTCATACTTTTAAATGAGATTGCACCTTTTATGCTTATATTTGCAATCACTTTTTTAACAATTATAAGTGAATATGTTATAAATTGTAAAAAATTGCACATTAACATTCAATAGGAATTAAATAGTCCTTTGATTGTTAATTCTTATATGGTTTTCATGAATTAATTATTCTTTGATTTTTTCATATAGCCACATTAAAATTACAAAGATATTATTTTTTTTTATTTTTGTTTTTGCTTTTTACATTATGATAAGTTTTTGCTTAAAAAACATTACTAATTAAAAAATATATGTTTTAAAACAAAATAAATTAACAAGGAAATGGGAGTTTTGCCTCTAGAAATATTTTTTTTTCACTCCTTTATTTAAATTATTGAGATTCTTGCAAATATTTATTTTAATTATCTTGAATTTTTATTAAAATATAACTTTGTCAATAAAAAGTTGTTTTTCAGGATAAAGAAAAAAGCATAAATAAGGAATGGGGGTTTCAACTTAAGAAATGCATTCTCTTCCAAAATTGAAGATTTTCAAACAATTACCAACATTTATTTCAATCACCATATAATTAAATAAAAATGAACTTTGAAAATCACTATGAAGCATGTGCCGGCCTAAAAGCTAGAAAAATATATTCCAAAAAAAGGAGGGGAAAAATCCTTGCTAATTTGTTAATGAATCATAAAAGACTATAATCAGTAAGACAGAGAAAACAAATTTCCATACCTGGAAACAATCCCGTTAATGCACAGGCTGAAAACAAAACATATCCACTTCATCCAAAACAATCTGCCCTAGTTTCCACAATTTAAAACGGACAAAAGAGAAAAAAAAGATGGTCACTAGTTCTTTGCTATTAGTTATACTTATTTTTGTGATTGGTTATACTTACTAGATCAGCTCAGAATAATTCATTGTTGATAAATCCTAACAAGAAGGCACGTGGCATTATAAACTACATGAAAAAGCACGAACACTATTAATCTCCCTAGCTTCATTAGCATATAGACAAAATCAAGTCTGATACTATACTTGAACTTGAGATCATTTCCATGGCTACAGGCTTTTCTTTAAAGGAAAACTATCAGAACACCATTCTTATTAATCTTTATACAGATTTGGAAACTTCTACCATGTTTTGTTAGAAGGATGGACAACAGCATGAAATAACAAAGCAAGAAGAAGGGAAACATGTGAGAAGTGAAAGATAACTGTTCCCACTGGTCTTGTTTAGGTAGTATAGAAGAGGAAGCAACCATACTTCCCATTTCCAATCAAACAAAAACAACACCAGATCTTGGTAACATCTCATTCTAAGTGGGTAATGCTTTGTAGTCACAAAGATAAATTCTTTTTCTTTTTTTGTCCTTTTCTTTTTTATGGCTACGCCTGCAAACTAAATGGCACTGAATTACACTGTTAAACGTTATTTCATTCTTTCAATCCCATTTATTAAATGGGACAATCAATCAAAGGAGGATTCATTTACCTTATTTATCTTGTCCAGATCAACTCCCTGGCTCAGCATTCTCTGGTGATGCTTGACAGCAATCATTTCTTTACGATGCTTCTTTTTTTCACCTGATTGGTTAGCAGGTTAGGGCAAGCAAAAAAGTTAGTTGCACCCATTCATATCAGTTTCCAGAGAAATCAAAACATCAGAGAAGAATAACTTTCTAACTTCAAGAAACTGAAGCAACCACCTTGCCAGCATTATTTTGATAATCCAGAAGCAAAATAAGGTAAAACGGATTCTAGAGAGACATGCACATGCGTAAACATAAAAGCATGTGCACAGCATGCTCACACACGAGGACAAAGTAGGTTATTCAATCAATCCCACTACTGGCTATCATACAACACTTACTTGGATCACAACACCCCCCTCCCCCTTCTCTAAAGTACAACATGCTAATGTGGAATGCTATTAACCAGGATAAATGCAGATGAGCAAACATTACCAGGAAAATTTCTGGAGTTTTTACTCCTTTGAGAAGACAAGCGTGCAACATGCTTCTTTTTGGCAGAGACTGTTCTTGGATCCTTTACATGCATAAAATGATCCAAATCTTGAGACATATCTCTGGCAGATGAAGCATGGTTCTTTTTTGATTGAGGTTTCTTCATACCATATCTTCTAGACGCCTCCTGGAGGCCAATCCCACCCAACTTCTCTAGAGTCTCATCAAAGCAACCACTAGAAGAACTATCCTCTTCTGAATCATCCAGAACATTTTCTAGCAACCATTTGACATCTAATATGTTGGAGCTGCCTCCAATTCCTTCCAAGTAATCTTCTGCAACATCATCATCAACATCCAATTCACTATTAGATGCGTCTTCAGAGTCATCACTTTGAGACAGTTCAACTCTTTGAGATTCAGAGCTTTCATCGAGTGACTCCCCATCACTTCCCCCATCAGAAATATCTTGGGTGAATAATTTCATGCCTCCAATTGACAAAAAGGCTGAATTTTTCTTCGGAGAAAATACTGCAGTCAGCATTTCTTCACCTGCCCTGCAGTTAGCAGTATCATCAGAATCCATTTCTTCCTCTTCCATTTGCTTCGAGGATGATTCAGCACCTGGGGTTGCCTCAAATTCTTCACAGAACCCCAATTCCCTATGTGAGCTCTCGCCAAGCAGAAAATCTGAACTGTATTCGTAAGTTAAATTCAAATTACAGGGCTTCAGAGTCTGTGTTTCATCTAAATAAGCAACAATATGTGTCTCCTTCGAATCCACCAAAACTATAGGTTGCGACACATCCATATCTCTGCTGGTACCCTCCTATAAATGAAGGGGAAAAAAAAAGACAGAATAACTCCACAAGTAAAATCGTTTTACCAACTTCCCAATCTGTTCACACAATAATTAAAAATCTTAAACAAAATGAAAGCTTCTGGCTTTACATATCTCGCAGTGACAGTATGCCACATACTTTTTATTAAAGGGAGAAACTTTTCTCAAGCTCCATTCAAGTAGATAGAGGTTTAGGTGAATTTTACAGAAAGCACATCATTGAAACCCTAGACCAAAACCACAGAACGAAAAGGAGGCATGGTTAAAAATGCTAATCACTCCGATTCTAAATTGAAACCCGATTAGGAGTTTGCCGGATAGTTCTCTTTATCCAGTCTACTCATACATGTTCCATATAAATAGCTGGAAAGCAAATCCTAGTAAAAATACCTGAACATCAAAACAAGGATAGTTGTATCCAAAAGCATTTTCACTGGCTTTACGCGGTGCATTCTTAGAACCCGAACACGCTTTTCCTTGATTAGAATTTCCCGGTTTCGAACCCGACTTGGAATTCGATTTCACATTACTACTTCTTCCTGCAAGTCAACACCAAAAAAAATCCAAAAAGAGAGAGAGAGAGAGACCCTAATTCAGGTAAAAAATTAAGTTCAAATGAACTTAGAAGTTTTGATCTTTCCTAACAAAAATACTCCAAAAAAGAGAGAAAAATGAATAGAGAAAAAGAATCAGGGGACCTGAATGGATAGGGGACCAATCCGCCAAGACTCCGCCTTCCACAAAGAGAGAATTTCGAAGTTCTTTCGATCTTCTTCTGCTCCTACTGCTGGCCCCACTGTCTTTTCTGATGTTTCTGTTATCGATTTTTTTATTTCTGTTTTTGTTGTTGTGATTGGATCTCCTCTTACCTCCTCCTGCCATGGCTGCTGTTTCGATCTTCTCTCGCTGCTGCCTTGCCGATTGAAGAACAAGAACACCTTTTTTTACACCGTTACAGAGGGTGGTCTGGTCTGGGCCGTTACAGACAGTGTTGTGTGGGCCCATTCAGATAGAGGGCTGACTTATTCGGCCTTTTAGTTGAAAGACCATCAGATCTCGTGAAAATTTTGCAAATGATTAAAAAGTTTAGCTTGATTTGATTAAATGAATTATTCGAATTTTTTGGTTTTTTATATTAAAAAAAATCAAATGAATCTAGACCTTTTTATTTTTTTTATAGATTTTTAAGTTAAAAAAATTAAACATGGGTTATATTTAGTATTCTTTTTCAAAACAAGTCTCATACTTAATATAAGGATTCTCTTATTTTTAAGTTGATAAAATGAGAGAATAATGTACCTGAAAAGAAAAATAAAGAAAATAAAATGAATATAGATGTACAAGAAGGATAACTAGAGTAGCTTTCTATAAGTCTATTTGGGGGTATGATTACAGTTGCTTTTTAAATAATTTTTTCATTTTAAAATGCATTAAAATATTTTTTTTTATTTTAAAAATAATTATTTTTAAGATCAATACATCAAAATGATTCAAAATATACAAAAAAATTAATTTTTTTAGGAATGTGGTTTGCACAGCGTTCCTAAATATTCTCTATATGTGATTATGTTGTTCAATTATACTCCATACCTACTGAAAACTTATCATACATATAGCATCATCATTTATCTTATTTTTTATTTGAGTCATTATTTATATCACCTTCTAGCAAAACTCTTTACATTCATTGATGTTATGTCTCGTTACTTTGTGGAATCGATAAAAACTATCACTCTTTCTTGAACTTGATTTATTTTTTTGTTAGTAAATACTCGACTTGCACTAACATGTCATATAACCTATCCATAGTTACTTTTAAAACCTTTTTTTTTCTTTTAAACTTCACAACATTTACTCCCCCACAACTAAAAATATAATTAGGCAAGAGATTGGAATTGATATTGGGGATATCTTGAAAGACTATCCATCTTATATTGAATAATTGCAAGAACTTCCTCGCAAATGTCGAGGAAGTATCAATATTATGGCTAGGATTTTCGGTAGAGTACTCACATGTTAGGTCTAGTTTGTACCAATTTAAAAAAGAAGGCTTTAGTGGTGAAAATGGAAGATGGGCCATATGACCTACGTTTAGAAGTTTTGTATACATTTCTTCTAACGGTATGAGTAAAGCTAAGAGATGTTCTTGGTTTTCTTGGTAGGCCCTCATTGGACTGTTTTCGCCTTGGTTTTCTAGCATGTTAATAGAAGGCTAAAATAGCATTTGAGAAGTTAGAGATTAGAGTGCCACTTCATTCCTTTCTTTGCTCGATTTTTCAAACCCATTCATTTTAAAGATTGATGTAAGTGATTTTGAAATAAGTTGTGTTTTTTCAATAGAATAAGCCATTAGCTTACATTAGCAAGATTTCAACTAAGAAGCATTTATGATTACTTTTCTTGCAAGCAACTTAAAAATGAAGGTATTACTTGGAACATGAAAAGTTTATTATTAAATTTAATAATGAGAGCTTGAAGTACATGTTGGACTAAATGATTCACTCTACAATTTAGAAAATGGGTTTAAGTAATTATAAGGTTTGAATTATGAGATTCACTATAAAAATGAAAAAAATTATATTATTGTGGATGCATTTTTAAAAAGGGAAGATGAAGAATACTACTTGGCTATAAGTATGATAGTTGCCAAGTGCATTAAGGAGGTATTGTCTATGAAAAAGATGAGTTGATTAAAGAATTAATTAATGTTATTTTATTGGATAAAGTTGTATATCTAAAATATAAATATAGAGATACAACTATGAGATGTAAATAAATAATTTATATTACAAGTTCTAATTTTATAAGAAATATCTTGATTTAAAAGGTGTAAGAGAGCCTTTCAGATAATTATTTAGGTATGTATTATACATATAAAAAACTTAAACCTCTTTTTTGAAAGGCTAAACATGTTATTATAATTATATTGAACATTCTATAATTACATCTTTTTTGAAAGGCTAAACATGTTATTAATTCAATTAAGGGATAATTATATTGAACATTCTATAATTATAAAATAACTAAATTACCCTTATATATATATATATTATATCTCAAAAACTTACAAACCTAATCACATCTAGAAAAAAAAAATCAAACCATATTTTTCTTTATTTTTCTAAATTCTAAACCATCAATCAATGAAATTAATCCCTAAATCATAAAGCTTTCTCATTTTTTTTTTTGTCTTACCTTCCTTTTTAAATGTCTTGCTTTCTAGTCTTTTGTTGACCAAGTTTAACCCATCATAAATTGATGCCATAATCACAAAAATCTTTTTTTTTTGACTAATTTAGCTTGGAGTTTGTTAATATCATGTTTGATCCGTTTCAACAACAACATAAAATTTAGAATACCAACAAATAAACTTGTATTAAATACCTTAACTTCAAAATAATAAGAAATAAATTTATATTATAAAACCATAAAATTTTAAAAATCCATATCATAAAATTCATATTAAACAAACTTATATTATTAATCCATATAAGTTTGATTTTTTTTTATACTCTTAATTATTTTACCATGGTGTTTTGCTTGTTTTAAACATAAATCACACTTTCTATCTCTTTTTAATCTCCCTTCCCTTTACCAACTTAATCTTGTAATCACACCACCTCCTCACGTAAACCTAGAAAATGAAACCTACAAAAAAGAAGTATGAAAAAAAAACAGCCAAATCTCCATCCTTAACAACTTATAGACCCATCTTCTCTTTCATAGATGGGTGTTCTTATATTCCTAGTAGTATTGTGGCAACTAATAATAAGAAAGGTAAGATTATTTTTTTAATTCTAGGGAGTGATGTATTTTTTTTATTATTATTATTATAAGTGAAGGGAGTTACATAAAATAGAGAGCTTATATATGTATGTATGTAGACATACATACATACATACATAAATTTATGGGTTATAGGTTTTTTTATATATGAAAATCTTAATAAAAAATTATATCATATCTTTCAGCAATTCAAGAAAAAACCAAGGATAAAAGGGCGAGGATGTGGCTAGTATTTTTTTAAAAAATAATTGATGAAAAAGTTATAATATTTAATATAAGAATTTTTTTAGTCATTAATTAAAATATAATGATAATTTTATAAGTAATTCAATTTTTTTTATTGATTTTATTTTTTGACGCGTCATAGTGTAGATGTAAAATATCATAAATGTATAAACTCTAAGATTTAAAGTGTAATTTCTAAAAGAATTGAGGCAAAGTAAAAAATGAGAACTATAGAATGATCAATGTAATTATGTTTTTAAATAATTTTTTAATTGTTATTTTTTTATTTGTTGTTAAATTTTCATTAGTTATAGTTGGTTAGCTATGAGTGATAATATGTTTGTTTTGTATTGAATAATTTTCTTTAGACTACTAGTTGCTCTGTGGGATGACATTATGTGATTGGTCAAGCTAATTTTAGCTAGAAGTTATTATAACCATCATAATTCACAATTATTAGGACATCAAGATAAATAATCAATAAGTTAAAATTGACTTCTCTCTCTTTATTTTCTTGAGAAATAAACATAAATATTTTAAGAAAACATTTCATTGTCTAGCACCTATCAATATTTTTTCCTTAGTACAATGTCAAGTTGTTGTAATTATTAATAAAAATGAAAAGAAATTCTTAATTGTAAACCTTCAATCAAAGAATTAGATATGAGATAACTCATGCAACCATGACTAACTTTCTAGTTTTAATCTGAATTTTTAATTTTCTTATAATTTTTATTTTAAAGAACTTTATTTATTTTTACTATAATCTTAATTTAATTTATATAGTACCAGTATTTGGTTGAACACAAATCAAATTGAACTCACATACATAAATAATCAAATCAAATTTAATAACAGTTATAAAACTCATGTGTATGCGTGTGTACATACATACATGCAATAACAGTTATAAAACTCATGTGTATGCATGTGTACATACATACATGCATGCATGCATTATAAAGAATTGAAATCTATAATTAAAATTGAAGATTTTATAAAAGAAAAATTATTAATTATAATCTCTGATATTGAATCTAAATCTAAACAACAATAAGAAAATATATTTATCGGGTACAAAACAATTCATCTTAAACTATATATTTAGAAAAAATAGAAGAAGATTAGGTAATAACGATGTATATATTAAGTTTTTCAAAACACATAAACACAACATAAACAACAAATTTTAAAAAACAAAGTGGGATTCCTAAAAATTTCTTTAGAAAATTTAGGGTCCCAGCCAAGCTTTTGGGTTTGATATTTGAAAGGAATTCATAGCTCTTGAACTTGATGTTGCAGCCAAACTCATTTAAACTTGGGTAAGTTTAATATTATTATTGATATTAAAAATATTATTATTTTTATTATAATTAATATTATTAATATAATAATTAAAAAATTGTAAAAAATTTCATTAATATTAAAAAACAACCATAGATTTGATTTAAAGGATAAAATTTAAAATTAATAATAATAATAATAATAAATTTAAAAAATATTATTAATAGTACTGGTCTTGCAGCCTCGTCTAGTCCAAGACACTTAGATCACGCATCCGAATCTAAACTTGCACAAACACGAACATACTATTATTGATTCCATAAAATTCTTTCGAAGATGAATAATAAATTTGAAAAAAATATTATTAATATTATTATTAATCCATTGGGCTTTGCAGTTTCGTCGGAGTCCGACACTTAGGTCAACCATCTAAATTTAAAATTAGGTGTAATTGCAACGCTAAATCTAAAAATATTGAGTTTGGCTGCAATTCCAAGCCTAATAGTTTTAGATCTTCTTTTATATACATATTCAATTCTCTTTGGTTTTAGAATTTTTTGATATTTTTTTATTAAAAAAGCCATCTAACTACTACCCTCTAAAATTATTCATGGTTGGACATGTTAGATTCGAAAGAATTTCAAACTCTTTGTTGGGATTGAGCATGTTCTCCA
>NW_011499895.1:1221688-1234129 GCF_000495115.2 Populus euphratica
CTTCATATAGTTCATGTTATATATAATGTCTGCCATTTCGTTACTTCGATTAAGATAACATGTAAAAAGATTTAAATATAACATTCTTTATATAATATAACTTATTGATTCTCATTCTAAAGATCATTTACACAAACTTCACGTGAGTTTTTTTATAAACATATATGATCTCTCAATATAGAATTATCATACCCGTCAATTCATTATACATGTCTTATAACAATTACAAATATTATAGGAGTACTATATTTATTAATAATAAATATATATTTACATGAATATAATAATATCATATATAACCAATCAATTATTTAGAAAATATATTAAACTAACATTTTCTCCATGCTAGTCTAAGCGCATGCATATGAGTACAGATTTTATTCTTAGAATTATATATATATATATATTGTTGTATTAATTAATTTAATAATTGATAGAATATTTGAGAAAACAAAGTGGGCATTGAATTTTCCTTTTCTTTGTAGAAGGTACCTGGTAAATGAGGAGCACTTGAATGATGCGATCTCAATAAATGCTATTTATTCAGCTAAAAAATATCGATGGCTTTGAAAATTCCTTATCGCAGGCCTGAAATACCTTGTCGGCACCTAAAGTTGGGGGTAAAAAGTGATAGCAAGATGTATCAAACTTCTTTAAAGATGCAAGAACAGTTCACCATGAAATTGACAGCTTTCTTGCTGGGAGATGTGCTGTAAGCTTTCATGACTGCTCTCGTAAGGCTCCAATCTTGGACGGGAAATGGAGGAGGGCTGTATTTGATTCTGTATAATTCATTTTTATTTTCAGTAAATGCTATAATTTTTATTGAAAGGAGGGCAATGTCCTTGGATTGCATACGAATTATTCAAGGGGTGGCAACCCCATCAATGTCATGCCATGTCTGCTGAAATCAACTTAGAAGACATCCTTGAAAATAAGAAATACCAGTGGAAAGCTAGTGCACAAGATTAACCAATGATTCAGCACATCGTTAATCTTAATGCATATTAACTCGTTAAGGATGGACTAGACCAATACCTTGTTTGTTTTCAGAAAAATACTTTTTTATATTTTAATGTTTGGTAATAACATGTAAAAAAAAATTTAATATTTTTTATATGATAATATTTTTTGTATTATTTTATTAATAATTAAAGTTTTTAGATTGTATAAGAAACTAAAAAGAATTCAAGTTATAGTTTGGTAAAGCAAGTAAATTTTTTAATGTGATTATTGGATCAAGTTGTAATTTTAATATAAAATTTTAAAAGCGCTCTTTTTTATGGGATTGAAATTTCATGATTATTATAAACCTGGAAGAAGCAACTTGAAATCATTAAACATGCTAAAAAGTTTAAAAAACATGAAATATAGGTAAAACTCAGAGGACAACTTGAGATTAGTAAATATGTTAAAATTAACTCGACAAATGAAAAGGAAGAATAAGTTGTTAAAATTGCTTAAGAAGCTAAAATTAATAGCAAAAGGACTTGAGTATGGATGTGTCAACCAAACCAAGTTTATCTATATTGGATAAATATCATGAAATTATTAAATTAGCTAATGGTTAAGATATTATTGCTTGAGATGACAAAACATGTTAATTAAAGTTTTCATTATCTTAAAAGACGGTTTTATGCGAGATTAATTTTTTAGATCTTGAGAAGTTTTGTTTAGATTTAAAAATTCCACATGAACACCTGAAATTAAATATAGGATATTTGGAGCAAGTTATCTCGTGCATAAAATCACAATATTATATTCAAAATATTTATTCACTTGGAGTGGTTGAGTTTAATTTTTTATAGTCAACTTCAAGGCATGTTTTTCAAAAGTAGAGTGGATTGATAAGGAAATCTCTTTAATATTCTTTGCATGATAATTTTTATTATATTATTTCATTAATAATTAAAATTTTTAGGTGCGAGAAACTAAGAAAAGTTTAATATACAATTTAGTAAATCAAGCATAATTTTTAATGAAATTGTTAGATTGAACAAAAATTTTAAGAAAATATGTTGAAGGTTTTATTTCTTATTGGATTAAAATTTTATAATAATCAAAGATAAAAAAAGCCTTCAAATAAAACTTGAAAGTTATTGTACATGTTTATCTTTATTTATCTTGTAGTATTTGGATTCTTTTTTTTTTATTTAGTTTAGAACCTTTAATTTAATTAGTATTTTACTATTTAGGAGTCTTAATGCTAGATAGATTCAATTAGTTAGGTAAGTTTCAATTAAGAATCCTTTCTTATAAAGGATTTTAATTTTAACTAGAAATCATTTCCTTCAAAGTATTTCAGATGTAGAACTAGTATAAATAAGGATGTCTAGTTTATTTTATAAGATTAAAAATGTTATTCAGACTTTTAATAAAACACTAAAGAGTTTTTTCTAAATTTCTTTACTGCTTAAGTCTATAATTTTAGAGCTTGAGAACCCTAACTTCTATCCAGACTATTTATCATATCAAGTAACTTTAAGAAAAACCGGTCAAGAGGAAAATATGTTTTAGTTAAATAAAAAATTAGTCTAAAAAAAATGTTTCCCTTTTATTTTTCCTAGAAAACATTTTTTGAAAATTTCAAAAAATAAAATAAAAATCAAGGTGAAATTACTAAACACTTTTTTTATTTTTATTTTATTATTTATGTTACTTGATATAATTTTTGAAATAATTTTTTTAATTTCATCATTTTTCAACTTTTTTATCTGTCAAATCTAGTCTATATTCTTTTGATTACCATTTGTTTTTATCTAAAATAGTTTATGAAATTAGATTTTTTTTTTAATTTCATCTTTCTTTGGTTTTTCATCTGTCATATTTGGATCTCATTTTTCAATAAACTTGAAAAAAAAATATTAATAAGTTAGTTTCCAATTTATTTTCTACGCATAGCCAAATATTATAAACTATTTTCAAACTCATTTTCTATATATTGTCAAACATAAAAAAATAATTAATCTATATTTCAAGAATCTACTTTCCATGAAAGCCATTTAAAAAAATATATTTTTCAACTTAAAAAAGAGGATCTAAGTGTGTGTTTAACATTGTGATAGGCTTTTACCGTTATGATTTTAAAAAAATATTTTTTGTCATGGTTAAATATGTTTAATTAAAATTATTATGAAATGTATTTTAACATGAAAATAATAAATTAAAAGCATGTTTCCATATATAAAATAATATAAATAACCAAACTCCCCACTCATCTCATTAGTTACTATTTTGATACAGAGAGAAAAACTGAAAACACTATTGATTTTGAAGACGGAGATAAAAAGGAGGCATGGGAGATCAGCGGAGTTCCCTAGGAAGTTCTTCCTAAAAAATCCAATCGATTCTCACCGTCCATTTAGATGATTCCTTTCTACTGCTCCTAGTTAATGCCCATAGAACTTATCGATAAAAACCGAGGAAAAAGGATGCCTTGTCTGGCATGGATATATGCTATTGCAGAAAGAGATCTTCAGTGAACGCACTGATTCGAATGAAATGATTTGCTTCTATGGAATCGACGAGAATTTAATTCCGATTTTATAACTAATATTATTAATTTTACTGCTTAATATAAATTAAAGTGAAAAAATACCTAATTATTTTATAAATATAAAAATATTTAAGGTAAAATAATTTTTTTATATTTTATTATGTATTATTTATCATAATTAAACATGATACAAAGATGTTCATTTCATCTTTTATAATGTTACTAAACTCAATTTTTATTTTTTTTTATCTTTTTTATTTTTAGTAACTATTTCTTTCATGTATAGAAACCAAACACTGACTAAATAAATTACAATTTCCCAACACAGCAACACTTGCGCTTAGGTTTGTGATTTATATTTAGAATTTATTTGATATTGTAGTATTTTTTTTTAAGTATTGTTTTTGAAAATATATTAAAATAATATATATTTTTTATTTTTTAAAATTTATTTTTAATAGAGCATATTAAAATGATTTAAAATTTTTAATAGAGCATATTAAAATGATTTTTTTAAAAAAAAAAACGTTTTTACACCGAAAAACAGACAAGCGATGTCTTGACACGGCTATTCCACGCTATTGCAGCCCGTATCGCTATCCAACAAACACCAAACACACTGCCGTGCCACCATTACTACTCTCTTCTCTTCTTATAATAACTGCACAAGCACCTCTGTTATGCAAATTGCTACTGCTGTATCCCTTGGGCCTAAAACAAACAGGAAAAAAAATATAACTCGCAGGTACAAGGTGGCGGTGTGAGGAACACATGGCCGCAGGAGCTGCCGATGGGTTCTTCCGTTATGTCCATGAGAGTTGTCTCTCCGGTGGTGAGATGGGTATTGATCGTAGGCCATACCATCGCAATTGCAGCTGTGCGCTTCACAAATCGAAAGAGAATTGTTCACATGCAATGTCGAGGTATAAAAATGTGTCGTATCCAATAAAAAGGTGTTGGAGTGAAGGAAGTTTGGCTTTGATGGTTGCTAATTCTTCTTCTTGTTGTCATTCTTCTCCATCTTCTTCACCTTCTTTACAAGCGGGGAAGAGTACTGCCACTCCTCATCAAAGGAGGTTAAGCCATGATCTTGATCTTGAAGACCAAGTGTGTTCTTTCAAGTTCTAATCTTTCTAGTTTTTTTTTTGGTGGGGATTGGTTTTATTCTTGAATAATTTGGTCTTTAATAGTGTTTCGTTTGATCTGTCAAATGGTTGGTGTAGTTTGTCATGAAAATGAAGATAAAATGGGTTCGTTTTGTAAGGATGCTAGAAATCTCTCTTAATGCTAAGAATTTCAGTTGTGTATTGCGGTGTAAAATTAGATGTTCTGTATGTGTATATCCATCTTCCATGGCTTCTGCTGTTTCTCTTCTATCTACTTCATCTTCCATTCTGGCCCATGTACAGATCTAAGAAACAAGGAAAAGAAATAAAAAAAAGTTGAAATAGATGTGAAGTTGGCTATGTTCAATGTGTTTCGTTGCCTTTCATTTGAACAATCATCAATCGATGAATTACTTGCAGAGAGAAGCAACAGAAAATAATTGCTGTTTTCAACAAATTCCAAGCAATTCCAGCTGTATCAAAGATTATCAATCTTGGATCTGTCAACATCAAGAAACTTCAGAACTCGGGGAAGTTTGAACCGTTTTAAGATGACATTTAAGTTTTTAAGATGACAGAGTGGGTTGAATGGTCAAGTCAGCATCCGCACACTAAAAAGCCATAAACGCGTCAACAAGGATACACCTTTAAAGAAGAGCCATAAACGCGTCAACAAGGATACACCTATAAAGAAGAAAAAAAAAAAAACACTGGGGGAGTTGGGTTTTTATTTATTTATTTTGTCATTTTCTCATCAGATATTTTTGCTGCTCTTTTGAGGGGAAAATTTTTTTTAAGCATGAGATCCGGATGTTTGGCTATGCGGTTTGATAAGCAGTGGGTTGACTCCAGTTTGGGCGTATGATAATTCGTATTTTTAAATATTTTTTAAAAGTGTTTTTAGATTTTTTAGATTTTTTTTTATTTTTAAAATCACAACATCAAAGGTTGAGTTATTTTGAAGAGAGACAAGAAGATATGATTTTAACTACAATATTAAATAATTTATTAAAAATGTCTATTTGATCTATTATAAAATTTAAAATAAAATGGATGGAAAAAAAGTTTAATGAATTATGCATAAAGAGACTTAAGGTAAAAAAATTTAAATCTACCAAATAAAACTTTTTTGTCTATCTTTTTATAAAATTTAAAATAAAATGGATGGAAGAAAAGTTCAATGAATTATGCATAAAGAGACTTATGGTAAAAATATTTAAATTTACCAAATAAAACTTTGTCTATCTTTTGGATTATATTGAAACTACAATATGATTTTGGATGCAACTCCAATTAAATTGAAGACTAGATATTTATAACTTTTCAATGATATAAAACAGGCTTCCTAATATATCTGGATAAAATAAAATGATATTTTTACAATTGAATTTAGAATCTATTAATAAAATGTGAAAACAAAAAAAAATATTATTTATTTAAAGAGTTATGGATTCTATGTAGGAGTCATTAATACTATTGAAAATTTATGCGGCAGCCTCTATATTATTTATTTTACAAGAATTCAATAACATAAAAGAATAATAAATTCATCAAAATTGATATTTATTTTATGAGACATTAAGCTTTTATTCAGTAAGGATTTATTAATAATTATTTATTTTGGGTGTTTTTTACTAATATACATGATAAAGAGTGAAAAACAATATTAGAATATTGTTTTTATTATTTTAAACCTAATTTAGTTTGGAAGTGTTTTTCTACCTTACATTGTACGAAGAAAGCAAAGACAAATATTGTTGAAGTAGCCGGGTCACATGGGAGAGTGCAAGTAAGGTTCTGGCCTAGTGGTGGGAGGGACTTGTCTCCTTCCTCCGCACCTGAAGAAAGCAAAGACAAATATTGTTGAAGCAGCCGGGCCACATGGGAGAGTGCAGGGAAGCAGAAACTCCCACAGCAAAATTGACAAGAGACTCTCAGTTACTTTCAACAATAATTGAGGCATCTAGCAGTATATGCCACAAGTGTACGGTTCACATACATACATTGTTTTCGCCACAATGTGGTAGAAAAGCACATGCCGGCCCTGGAAACCGTAGAGCAGGTTCATAAAGAGTGAAGGCCACTCATAATTTGAAGTTATTATTTATAATGGAAGTATTTCTGAGAGGGATCTTTTAGGAAACGTGGAAGGTACGATACTGTAGCATTAGTTCGGCTACACCCGATTGCCTCTCCTTCTTCTTCAGGAGAAAAAAAGAAAGAAAAGGAAATGCAACTGGAAGTCTATGATCGTGGAGCAAAGATGGTGGAAACCTCCCCGACTCAAAGGTATCATTAGTTCGGCTACACCCGATTGCCTCTTCTTCTTCTTCAGGTGAAAAAAAAAAAAAAGGGAAATGCAACTGGACATGTTTCTGTAAATGCATTGAAGGAAGTTAGGAGCGTACAGCTTATGAAACATTTGGACGTTTGAAAACATGTGGTTGTTTTTTAAAATATATTTTTTTAAATATATTAAAATAATATTTTTTTATTTTTAAAAAATTATTTTTGATATTAGTACGTTAAAATAATACGAAAATATCAAAAAATATTAATTTAAAATAAAAAAATAAATTTTTTAATTTTTTTAAAAATATTTTTAAAATACAAAAACAAATAAATCTGATAGATTTTTAAAAACACTTTTAAAATGCAAAAACAAATAAATCTGATAAAGAAGTAATCAAAACCGGTTTAGTGTTGTAGTTATGATTGCTTTTCGTTTTAAAATGCTTTGAAATAATATATTTTTTTAAAAAAATTATTTTTAATATTAATACATCAAGATAATATAAAATCACTTAAAAAATTAATTTCAAGTTAAAAAAATTCAAAATAATTTTAAAACAGATAAACAAACAAACTTTTGGTCAACATGTGCAATACTTTTCACATCTATGATAAAAAATAGTAGCTACATAGGGAGCTAATTGGCTACAATCCTAAACATTACAATTGATTTTTGATGTATAAAAACAACATATATATTTTAGTTTGATGTATAAAAACAACATATATATTTTAATTTTTAATATATTTTCAAGCTAAAAATATTTTAAAAAATAATTACTATCATACTTCCACATACCATCATAATCAAGAGTAGAGCGAGAAAACAAAAATTAAGAGAGACCAAATTAAAAGCTAGCACAACATATGAACTTAAGCTCTCATGAATTTGTCCCTTTTCTCAATATCTCACCCTAACTCATTTTATAATATAGGATACTTAGGGAATGTTTAAGATTATAATAAAAATTATTTTTCAAATGTTTTTTGCTTGAAAATACATTAAAAAAATATTTTTTAAAATTATTTTTTACATCAGCATATTAAAATAATTCAAAACTATTAAAAAATTAATTTAAAGAAAAATAAATTTTAAACTTTGACAAAAATTAGATTCAACTTTAATGTCAAACACCCTCTAATTAAAAGGCAAGCTCCCAACTTCAAATATATCTAATATTAAATACATTTTATCAACAATAACCAATCAATAACTCATCTTGCAGAATCTCCTCAAATTTAGCAAGAAAATATTTAAATACCTAAGAGATATTTCTTATATACTATTTTTCTTTCTCAACTAGCAATTCCTTTAAAAGTAACATGTGAGCCTATCTAATTTATTTGTATCTTGTACTCTAAACTAGTTATAGTAAGTAAAATCTTTCCTTTTACCTTACAAGCTTTAGATTGAGCACAACATCAGAATTTACACCATTTTTACTAAATTTATATAAATTCTTTTTATCCAAGTGTCTAGCATTAAAAACATACTATCAAGACCTACTAAATATAAGATTACAAGTTCACATCACAATATATTTCATTTCTATACTTTATAATGGAAAAAACCATTTTATTATTTGTTACGGTTTTATAACTTTCAAAATGTTGTTTGAAAGGTAATTCTAATTTTTTTTAATAGTATGTGTGTCTATGATATTTTCATAGCTACTACAATCAATAATCAGAATAAACATGTTATTATTTCTTATACATCAGGTATAAAATAACTTATATTGCTACCAAGCCCTAGTAACTTCCAATGTTAACGTTAACTTCCTAACCATATAAATATGAATTTTATTATTATGATCTTTTTTCTTATCTATGTTATGTTCGCATAATTTATCCTCATGTTTAGCATGCTTATACTCATTACATTTCAAATACATTGACAATTTTTTTTTCTATAATCACTAGCATAATTATAAAAATTGACCTAGAGGGTCAACTTGAGGTAAAATGCAAATTAGGGGTCAAGGGAGTCAACCTGACTTAACCTTTATTTTTGTTTTTAAAAAATATCAAAACAACATCGTTATAACTAAAAAAGGTTTGAAAGGTTTAAGTGTAAATTTTGATCGGGTCACCAGGTCACCTTGGGTTTTTAACTAAGTCAACCAAGTTCTTTCCTCTTTCTAATTTTTCTTCAACCCTATTTAAGTCTAGGTTTTATAAGTATGATCATTAAAACAAAAACAATACCTCTTCTTTTATATTTATAAAATATAACCACTATTGATTTGGAATAAAGATTACTTAGTTAACTTGTTTTAGCTTATTTTTCTAAGGTTATATTACGCGTGCCAACATCTTGTTTGGTAGAAGGTTGCAACGTCCATAATGCTTTTTTTTTATTAGCAACACTTAATGTACTCAACTCATTATACAATCTCTTTTAGGAATCAAATATATTGTTATTGTTAGCCTTTTATTTGAGTAGCATTTTTACCTTCAATGCCATATTTCTCATTTATACAAGTAAAAATAGCATTTACATTCTAATCTTATCTGGAATTGTTGATCTAAACTCTTTTAAGAATCTCAAAACCTATTAACCATTTGTCTTTTACAAGTAATTATATTTGACCAACATATAAAATTTAGCAGTATATTCATGGATAGATTTATTTCCTTATATATAGACTTAATGTCACTAAAACAAATAATGTTTAAATATAAAAAAGGAATTTATCTTATGGTACATGTTTCATCCCTATCTATGATCTCATAAGTTTCTTACTCTTTTATATATATATTTTTCACTTTTTCTGGTAAGAAACTCCACTTTTAACTTGTATGAGACCAATTTAATCATCCTCCCGTTTGAGATAGTCATATGTTTTCTTAAGTCTATTGCATTTAGCAACCCAAACAAAAAATTTCATTATGTTCAAATATTCATTGAAGCTAAGAATATCAACACTTGAACAAAATGCATTCATCCCATAATAACATCTTTAAGGTCTTTATCTATATGATCAGCAAAACCCTACAACCCTTGACATAACCCAAACTTGACTGCTCTTCAAAAAATAAAAATTGAAAAACAAAACTTTAATAAAAAAATCTTAAAAGTTTATGGTGAAAAAAAAAAGCAATCAGGGATACAAGAATTAAAAATAAGATTGAAATTGTCTAAATAATTAAAAATTAAAAAGTAAAGACTAAATTGAAAAAGACAATAGAATTAAATGGCCAATTTAATGCAATCAGGTTGAAACTATAAAAAAAATTGAGGAAATAGGACTGAAATTGGCTAAAAATTAAAAATTAAACATTTAAAGTTTAAAACTGAATCAATGAATAAATTGAAAAGGTTATAAAAACAAGAGACCTATTTTACGTAATCATGGATGAAATTCAAAGAAAGGTTGAAATTGGCTGAAAATTAACCAAAAAAATGAAATAGAACGCCAAATTGAAGAACTTATTTTTAAAAAATAAAAAATTTGAAAATAATTTTATTTTGGATTAAAACAATAAGTGAAATAGAGCGTTTAAATTTAAATAAAATGATGAGTTTCACTTAATTATAATTGAAACAACACCGTTTCACTCAAGAAGGGGAAAAATGATAAAATGAAGGGACCTATTTTAATAAAATTAGGGATGAAATTGAGAGGAACTAGAGAAGATATGGCTGAAATTAGCTAAAATTTTGATATTAAAAAGCTAATAACTAAATTGAAAAGGATGAGAAATGAAGCAATGACTTAATTGAAGAAGCAAAATTGAGGGGCCAATTTAATGTGAACATAGGTGAAATGGAGAAGAAATCAAGGAAATAGGGTTGAAATTAGCTAAAAATTAGAAATTAGAAAGCTATTGACTGAATTGAAAAAGGACAGGAAAATAAAAGGATCCATATTAATATAACCGGAGATAAAATTAAAAAAAGGTTGAAATTGGTCAAAAGAAGCCCATGAACTAAACTAAAAAAGATGGCAAGATCGAAGAACTTATTTAATAAAAGAAACTTTCAAAATGATGTCATTTTAAATTAAGAAAAAAAAAGGAAGTGAAACAAATCATTTTAATTTAAATATATGATGTTTTTCACTTAATAATACATGAAACAATGCCATTTCACTCAATAAGAAAACAAAAGGAGGAAAATTAAGGGATTTATTTTAATGCAATCAAGGATAAAATTAAAAATAAATAAAGAAAATAGGGCTAAAACTTAGAAATTAGAAAGTCAATGAATGAATTGAAAAAGAAAGGAAATGAAGCAAGGAATTAATTGGAAAAAACAACATAATTAATGGGCCAAGTTAATACAATCAAAGGTAAAATAGAGAAGAAAACGAGGAAACAAGGTTGAGAACTAGCTGAAAATTGAAAAATTAAGGACTAAATTGAAAAAGATAAGAAAATAAAAGGACCCATTTTAATACAATCATATATGTAATTAAGAATGAATTAAACGTAAAGGTTGAATTTGGATGAAAAAAATAATAAAAATCCAAGGATTAAACTAAAAAGGAAAAAAATTAGAGGATTTATTTGAAAAAAATTTAAGTGAAATGACATGTTTATTCATGAAAAAAAAAGAGAGCACAAAACAACATCGTTTTTTGCATTCATGAAGAATCTCTTTCTTTCCTAGTGAGACGACCTTTAATTTATTAGATTTTTAATGGTTTTGGACCAACTTTAGCCTTAATTCTTCCACCATTACACCTTTCACAAAGGTCAAGAAACACATCACTTCTCTAACATACATATATGTTACATGTTTAATCAAAGAAATACATCTCCAACCCTTTGAAACATTATAAAATATAGTGTGAGAAGTTAAACTCAAGCATGCTTGGATAAATAGTTAAATATTATGAAGGTTTAAGATAAACTCAAAAAAACTCATGACCATGATCATGCCACTAAGAAGGTTCCAAAGCCTTCATTTTTACCTAAAAATAAAGAGAGAAAACAATAAATAATGAGACCCCAGACTAAAGATAAAATAAGAGAGAGAAAAGTAGAGAATAAGTAAGAGAGGTTTGAGCTAAGAATGAGAATTGTTCGAGTTAGAAAGTAATAAATAGGGGGAAAAGAGAAGAGAATAAAAAAAATAAAAAGAAAACTCGAAGAGAAAGAGAAAAAATTAACTAAAACCAAACCAATTCATAACCTAACTATCGTCTTTACTACAAGTAGCTACCATAATAATAGCTCTTCTCACATATAGAATCAGCTTTAAGGTGAGATCATAGCTCTTTTATCTCTTTTCTTCTTTTTATCTTAAGTTTTTGTATAAGGGTTGTTATTTACCTTTTTTTTTTAATTTTTTAAATGGCTTTGAAATAGAATTAATTTAATTTTGTAAAACTATGCTCTCACCATTTTACATATTCTTATGTGTTAAAAAAAATCATTTTTCAAAATTAACAACATTTCACTCAAATTCATAACCTAACTATCGTCTTTACTATAAGTAGCTACCATAATAGCTCTTCTCACATATAGAATCAACTTTAAGGTGAGATCATAGCTCTTTCATCTCTTTTCTTCTTTTTATTTTAAGTTTTTGTATTAGGG
>NW_011499895.1:1234959-1246443 GCF_000495115.2 Populus euphratica
TTTATCCAAAAGTGCCTTCAAAACATAAAATAAAGAATATCAAGGCATTTTACATATAAAACATGGACAAAACATTAGGTAAATATAGGTGAAACTATCGAATAATATGGTTACATCAGCATTCAAGACAAAAATATAACTTTAGATCCGGGCATATCATGTTGCACATTGCTCTATATATTTGCTCCACCTACTTTCTATATGGTTTTTATTTAGTATTAAATACTCTCATATCTTTCTATCATAGTTGGACTCATAAAATGCTATTAAAGATATTTGTATCTGGTGGATAACTTACAATATTTAAGTAGATAACTCATATGACATTACTAATTTCATTTAATACTGAACACTAATCATTAGGAATTTTTACCTAAATAATTGCCATCAAATCATTTATTACAATGTTATCTCTACTTTATCTTTGTATTCATGCAAGTTGATGTGGTTTGTGTTCGAGTAAATATTCATAAATTACCGGCTAAGATAATTTCTGATTCCATTTAATACTGAACACTAATCATTAGGAGTTTTTACCCTAAATAATTGCCATCAAATAATTTATTACAATGTTTTCTCTATTTTATCTTTGTATTCATGCAAGTTGTTGTGGTTTTGTTCGTGTAAATATTCATAAATTACCGGCTAAGATAATTTCTGATTCTGTAAGTTTTAATTCCCATATTTCTTAATGTATATTCTTCTTCTACTACTTCAGCTTCTTACCATTACATCTCCTTTAAATTATCCAAACATATAAACTGCACAATCTCTAAGATTTCGCCCCCCCTACACTACATTGATGCTAACTTAAGCATCAGACCCTAAACTCAACCTAAGGACTTGTTTTGCAGGTGCTTGTGATCTCCATTGATCTCCAGATCCACCTCTTGATCTTATTAAGATGTGGGGTACTAAGTGGAATCAAATGCAAAGCAGGAGGTACCTGGGAACAAGATAGCCTTCTTGAGCTCCCAAATTAGAAGGTTTTCAGGTTTCAGCTCCAACAAATAAAGGAAAACTAGAAAAATGGCAAGCATTTTGGAAGCTGCCAAAGCAATTAAACTAGGAAGTTTGCATAACATTTACTTGTAGATTAAAAGAAAAGATATCATGTGGGTGTGAAGGTGCAATGTTTTCGATGTAGTGAATCTATCAAGACACATATTTTCTGTACCCTAAAAAACAAAAGAAAAATGTGGCCAAGAAATGGTGAATACAGATGGTTTGACAGAGTAAATGAGACCACCTAGACTCCAGAACAAACATGCAAAGCACATTGCAAACTCACTTCGGTGGAAAGCACAGCAGAAGCTGATCATACATCATATATTCCATCACAGTGAGCCAACGGGAAGCAAATTGCTTGAACAGAAAAAGAAAACCAGAACTTCAAAGATTACTCAGAGACACCCTCGACCCATGACAGAAAATGAGAGAAAAAACAGCTCGACAAATGCTTGAGAAATGGTCCTGTGATATGTGCAGTAAAGAATAGATTATAAAGTCACCTACTTGCATGACATGTTCAAACAAATAATGATTCCATGGTTAAACCAGCCTTTGTTGCATTGTTACTATCAGCTTTTCTACGCAGTAATAAACAGGTATTCTGGTCAAGGATTGGCTAGCTAGAAGACATTTTACATGCCTAAGAAACTGAAAAACCCACATCAAAGAATCTCATAGCCATGGGTATCAACAATGAAAACTAAGCCAACCCTGTTATCTCAGGAGTGTCAAAATCTACATGCCTAGAAGCAATTTGTCAGGAAATATAGATCCTTGGTTTCATAGGAATAGTCGCTAAAACCTCAGAAAATCACAAAACTAGAATAGCATCAGAAGTGTCAAAAGTTGGTAACAATTAATTTCCTTCGGAGAAAACAATGAAGAAATCCTAACACATAGGAATTCAAGATCCGTACCAAATTAAACTAGGAACCTTTCTCCTAATTTGCGTATCAGTGTCTCCCTCCCTCTCTCTCTTGGAGTAAGAATAACGAACTGCCTCAATCAAGGACTAAAATATAAAACAACCCATAGGAAAAAACGATTTGTCCTAGTTCTGCAGTGACTGGAAATGAAGAACGATGAGACCAAGCATTTCTATAGTCACACAGAATCACTAACACACAAAATATTCACCCTAGGTTATTGCTTCTCACAACACTATCCATGCTCTATATAAAGCACCAAGAGAGCACGCAAATGTTGCAAATAAACTCAAAATCACACACACTTGACACTTCATCCCCGCCTACGGAAACGAAGCGGATTCTGTAGTGAAGAAGGGAGGAGAGAATGGCTACTGGAGCTGCTGAGATGATACTTCAATGTATCTTTAGTGGAAGTATATCATTGAATGACATGGAGATCAGGCGAAGGCCATACCATCGCAACTGCAAATGTGCACTCCACAGGTTAAAAGATATTTGTTCCGATGCTTGTCCTAAGCCAAGGAGTTTATCGTTCCCCAAGAAACAGGTACGGAGCGATCATCCCTTGTCCATAGCTACTTCCCGACTCTCTTCTCCATCTTCTACTGCTGATGATTCATCAATGCAAAACATTGGATCCTTATTTTTGGAGGGTGCTTCGGAAACAGCAATTGCTGACAACTTAAATTGAGTGTTTTTATGCCCTCAGTCTCTCCTCTTTCTGATTTTAGAATTCACAACAATGCGAACATAACAGATATAGTATTAGGAAAATAGGACTCTATATATGTATATTCAATATCCAGATTTTCAGTAAAGAAAATGGCATAAGATGTTCCTTGTCTGAATGCTATTGTTCAATCTTTCCAGTACAAGGATGCTGAATTACATTATTGCTTAAATCCTTACTGTCATCTTTGAGGACAGCTAGATTCCTTGGAAGTAAAATGTGCAAGAGATCATAATCAGGATTCAGTGACCACTGCATTGCACTATTAAATATGGAAACAACAATGTATAATCCCCATCCACGCATGTTCTTTTTCCTAGGCACAAAAATGGCTATATGCTAGGCTGTTCCTGACTTCCCATTTAGGTGCCTGTACAGGTAGCCGGTAACTCGAATGTTAGGGCTGCGGATGGATCGGTCTAATTAGATCTGGGAAAATCTGTAGATAATTCAATATTAGGTAAAGATGATTTGCTGTTGTGTTTCTTCTAGTACCCCGGCATTGCCTCCATCGTCAGCCACCAAGTTGAGGTCAAACTTTTCACGTTGTAAACAATGTTTTATCAAGAAAAACGAGGTGGGCACAGTGAAATAGTCATGGCGTGCTTAAATGAACTCACAAAACATGATAGTATAATGATCCTATCAAAGCCCAAAAAAATGAATATTCATGAAGTTAAGCTATATGAACTGCAGCAACTCATTGGAACAGTGAAGTGCAGATATCAAAACTGTATAATGAATTATGATTAGAGTTAATGGAAGTAATTCCACTAAATATTTATCGAATGGATGCGTGGGACTGTAGGAGATACTCTTGGTCGATATTCCAAACAAACAGTAGCATAAGTTAAAATCAAGAACCATGTGATATGTCGAAATTAAGGTTTTGGTAGTTTCTACATGCATTACGTGAAGAACATTTATTTATTTTTAACTGTGAGTGTCATATTTTAACTAATTCTTTAAAATTATAAAATTATTAATTATATAAACTTTCAGTAGTTTCAAGATTTGCAGCACTCTAATTAATAATTTATAAAAAAATAAATACAAAACCTGAGGAGTTAAATTATATTTTTTGTAATTACATGAATAATAATCTTAATCCTGCAGGACCATTGTTGCACAAAATAGGCGTAACTTCCAACAAGTTGGGTATAAGGCATTCCTCAAAAAGAATCCCTCTTAAAAACCTACCAAAGAAAAGAACTTTTGGTCAATGTCAGCAAGAACAAGCCAAGCCTCTGTCCTAAATTTCTGGAACTCTCAGTTTATTTCTAGGCATAATAAAGGGACCACCACCAGCGGCTCTCAAACAAAGCTAGAAATTCAACAGCAAAAACAAACATATGAACAACTTATAGTCTTGTTCCTGTAAAACTATGCCGTCAGGAACTATCATCAAACCTAGAGGACACTTGAGCATTTTTTTTTTCTGTCGCCTACTCCTATATTCTTGTTTATGACTCTATTTCCCATCTCTATATAAAAGGTAAACAAAATTATGCAAAACTTTCAACTTGTAATACAGAAACATTGAGTCACAAATCTTCCAACACCCACACCCCTATAGCAAGACAGCAGATTCAAAAGCACCGAAGAGAGCAAGCATGTTTATTGCAGCATCTGACATAATGTTTCGATGTGTCTTTGACTGATGCATTTCAATGGACAGCATGGAGACTGAGCGAAGGCCTTACCATCGCAATTGCGACTGTGCACTGCACAAGTCGAAAGCTGGTAGCTTCACTAGTTTTCCTCAACCTAGAAACATATTGTTTCTCGAGAAACAGTCATGGAGAGATTGTTCTTTGTCCCTGGTGACTTATCAACCAAGAATAAAACAGGACCTTGCGACACCAATGGCAGCCTTGTTTACAAACAAAGAAATAGAGAATCAGAAACAATTTAATTAATTTGTTGTTGCAGTTCTTTCTGTGATCTTCCAGCACTCCTCAAGATTAAAAACCTTTCTTGAGGAATTTCTTTGATTCTTAAATTTGTAAATTCTTTGACTACTTCTGTCGATAACTGGATCAGGCAGGGTTATGCCCAGGCATTTCGTTCTTTCATTTCAATTCATCCTGGAGGGTAGTCCTACACTTTACAATTTTTTTTTATGAAGATTAATGCAATTAAGTGGACATTGTTACCATCAAGATTGATGAAGAAGTCCTAATCCACAATATAAAATTGAAAATTGAGTTACTTTTGTGGTTTGACATCTGAGAAAACTATGTCAAAGTCCATATCCAAGAAAAACAAATGAAGACAACAACCATCAGAACAAACCAGAGAGACGAAATTTAAGTCTTGTCTCTGTCATTGTTCTTTTGTAACAGAATCTGTGCTGAATCCTATTTTATTTGTTTGTTTTTTAATGGAATAGCCAGTTCTACGGGCTTCAAAAAATATATAATTGAACAAGAAAACAAACACATCAATACAAAATCACTAAAATAATTTATTGGCCCCAATGCGTGCACCAGTTAAAGTAACTAGGAACTCTTCAAAAGGAAATAGAAAACAAAGGATCTTAAATTCACGAACTACATATTTTTTAAAGATCTTAAATTCACGAACTACATATTTTTAAAAAAAAAAATTAAAAATTATCAATTTAATATTTTTAAAATAAAAATAATTTAAAAAACTATTAAAAAATAGGAACTAGCAATTAGTCTCAAGTGTATATAAAAATGATCCCAGAGAGCCTATAAAACAAGAAAAAGTTTCCATTTTTCTCGAGTTCAAATACAGCTTTATTTATCAAGAGATCCCAAAAATAATTTATTTATCAATAAATATTCTTTTCTTTTACCAATTTAACTACAGAAGAAATCTATCTTCTTTTTATCTTATCCTCGTTGTACAAATGTAGACCCCAGTTCTTGTAGTCCTCTTCTTTCGCAATCTCAAACAACCGATCATCCTCTTTCCCTCTTTCTCCCTAGCCATCCATGTCCACTTCTTCACTTCAATTCCACCACCATGTACTCCCCTCTAACCCCTCCACCGCCACCACCTCTCCTCCCTCACCACCACATCCCTTCTCTCCTCTCTTCTGCCACCATCACCCGCCGCTCCCTCCTACTCTCCACCTCCCTCTCCACTCTCTCTCCACCTCGACCAACCCTTGACACCACTATAACAGACCGTGTCTTTCTTGACTTCTCCATCTGCTCCAATTACCTCCGCCCCGACCGGACTCTCTCCGACACCTTCTCCACCCTCTGCACCGACTCAACTCCCCTAGGCCGCCTAGTTCTTGGCCTCTATGGCCATTTGGTCCCTCTCACTGTCTCCAACTTCAAAACAATGTGCACTTCATACTCTTACAAGAACACTCTAGTCCATAAAATCTTTCCGGGTCAATTTTTTCTTGCGGGCCGGCAAGGTAGGAGAGAAAAAGGAGAGGTGAATGTGCCTCAAGATTTGGCAAGAAATATCGAGAGTGTTGATTCTAAGGCTTTTAAGCTAACACATTCAGGACCTGGGATTCTTTCTTTGTGTTTATCAGAGAATGATGATGAGGATAATATTAAGCTTAATCCTGAATACAGGAATGTTGAGTTCTTGATTACTACTGGACCTGGTCCTTGCCCTCAGTTGGATTACAAGAACATTGTTTTTGGAGTGGTTCTCGAAGGTCAGTTCTTTTCATCTTTTTTATTGAGTTATTAGTAATTATATTACTGTAATTTTCTTTCTTGCATTTGGTTTGATTTTATTCTATTTGTTTAGAACTCTTTTTTGGGTTTGATTTCTTCTTATTGTGGTTTTGGGTAGGCAAACATTCAACATCATAATTAGAAGAACCAAATGTGATGAAGGAGAGAACATAAAGCTGAATTGCTATATATTAATTTTGAGGCTGTATGCATAAAATATTTCTTGAAAGAATCTGATGTGGACTTTTATGAGTTGATCCCAAATCTGATAACATCTATTCCTGATTTAAAAGCTTTGCAGAAACGTTTAAAGGAGTAATCTTTTTTAAATTCTCAGCTCTCACATTGCATCTCCAAGTCCAGACTAATTATCTTCTCTTAGCGTTGCTGTGAAGAAGATCCAATTTGATACCACTCATATCGAACAAAGTTCAAGTAATTGCTTCTGTCTTATTGGGGGCAGTATGTAGCACCCTGTTGGTCCAATCAGGGGTAGCTCAGCTGCCACTATTGCCTCAGGTTCCCGGCCTGCCCCCGATTCCACTACCTTTAATTCCAGCTCTGCCCCAGAATCCGAGGCTGCCTTTTACCCCTGCACTACCCTGCCTTTAGTTTCAGGTCTGCCCCAGGTTCCAGGGCCACCTTTTCCTCCTTCACTACCCCAGATTCCAGGCCTACCTTCAGTTCCAGATCTGCCACAGATTCCGAGGCTGCCTCCAACTCCTCCTCCACCCCAAATTCCTGGAACTCTTTCTAAAAGTAATTCAATGCTTGAAATCAGTAGCCAATGTACCAGGATGTGTCGCGGAAATCACCTCTCCTTGATGGTCAGTTAAGCACTGTAGGATCAGCTTTTTGCAAAGCTTTTAATTCAACAAATGACATTTGTATTCAAAAAATGCTTGCTTTAAATCCACTGTTCCCTTCATTGCTGAATGATGCTTGTAGTCGCACCAGAGGAGCTCTAACTGCTGCCAGTGCTACCTCAAAAGGGTCCACTGGAAATGAGGATAGATTTGCTTAGCTTTAGTTTTCTCCAGCTTTGGTCTTGTGTTGCCTGTTTTCAAGTAGACTCTTTTTTTTTCTGCTAGTATTTGAATTGTTAATATTTGCTTTTAAAAATGAATAATAGAATAGTTTCAGTTTCTTCCATGGACTTTTGCTCTTTCTCTATATCAAACTAACGCATGCATTCACAATTACACAACTGGTGTAACATTAAATTAGTGACACTTTCCCCCATGAAATAAGTCAATATGCACGGTTTGTTCTTAAAATTTAATTTACTATGACAACAGTCCATACTAAAAATTTTATGTGGATATGTCCAATCTCTGATATGTTTTAAGTGGTATGATTTGTTTAGAGACGTTGCCATTTTATTGCTGGTTTCATATTATAGGTCTTGATGGAAATTCTGCAACGATCTCTCTTAGGCATATTTCTCTAGAGAATCAAGCTATTATTAGCCAAAAAACCAAAAATAATTATTCTCTCATTTCAATCTCAAGTTATCATATGTGAAGTCTTTACTGAAATCACCGATAGTTTCTATGTTTTCAGTTAGGGTAGGCGAAACTTTTTCAAGATATGGACTGCTGATTCTAAGGCTTTTAAGCTTGTGCATTCAAGACTTGGAACTGTTCCTTTGTGTTTTGTGTATAATGGTGATGAGAACTATATTAAACTTGATCCAAATTATAGGAATGTTGAGCTTTTGATTACTACAGGACCTGCTTCCTTGCACAAATGTTTGAAGAAATTCTCTTCATCCATCCTCATTGGTTTCTATAAATTCTCGGTCACTATAAATTGCATCTCCAAGCCTAGAAATTGTCTTCTCCTAGCATCCCTAGAAAGAGAGATAAATTTGACAATAACCATGTCAAACAAAGTCAGCAGTTTTCTCTCTCTTAATAATTGCAATATGCAGCAGCATGTTAGTTAATCATGGAAGCTCAACTGCCTTTCACGACCCAGATTCCAGGCCTACCTCTAAATCAAGGTCTGCATCCACTTCCTTCGCCACAAATTCTGAGCCTTCCAAATCCTTGATCTCCACAAGATCTAACTCAATGCTGGTAAGCTTTAACTGACATACCAGTATGTGTCATGGAAACTAAATCATCTTTTCTTCATGGTCAAATGGCACTGCGGGACCAGCTTGCTCCAAAGATATTGTTTTAGTGTGATAACAATTGCGTCACAAAAATATTTAATTTAAATAAATTCTTTCCTCGGTTACTCTTTTTTATTTCTGGTATGACATGGATAGTATAGTTTTGCTTTTGTGAACAAGTAATAAGAGATCAGTTTCAGCTTTCATGTTAATGCATATTGCTTAGCTCTCACCAGAACATACTGCGTCCATACTCCCATTCTCCATCTGTGAAGATCCGTTCAATTGAGGCTTTGGCAGTTTTTGTTGTGCATTACCAGGCAGTCGGATTGATTTAGAAATGATTACATAAATGCTGCTGAATGCCACATAAAAATCCTTAGAGAGAATTAGTGATTGAAATTTATGATGAGCTCATCACCACCATCAATTACATTGCTCACTTTCTCATTGGAATTGCATTACAGGGTTAGATGTTGTGACATCCATAGCTTCCATCCCGACATACAAACCATCTGATAGAATTCGCCAATTCAATGACTTGGCGGAGTTTCTTGGTGATGAAAGAGCACAAAATGCTCGAACAATATGGAACAAGCCTCTGAAGACTGTCTATATCAGTGACTGCGGAGAGCTGAAAGTTGCAAAGCCCTCTCTTACTCCTAGCTTACCATAGTTCATCATTTGTTATATTCATTTGTTCACGTTACATATTTGCCTCCATGTATATGTAGCTTGAATTCTTTCTTCTTTTTTCTTTTCTTCAGAAGGACTCTGTAATACATTCAATGGAATAAGAATGAAAGTAATATGACATAATATTACATTAATCATGATTTCAAACAGCCTATTCATGTTTGTCTTTGGACTTGTTTAATTTTTTTCTCCATTATTTTGCTTCTTATGCAAATGGAGAAATTTGAATGTGACAGGTATCATATGCTTGTGATGCTTGTCAACTTGTATGCTAAATTATTAAAATAAACTTTGTTTTGGATATTTGAAGATACTTTGAAAATACTCTTATACGTGGATCCACACATATGGATATACCTGATTGATAGAATTCAATTATTTTGACTATTGACTGTACAGAAAATTTAATATTTTAGCTAATGATTGTAGAAGAAATCATATTTTAAGAATGTATCATACTTTTTCAAGAATTATTACATTGTATCATATCCATTTCCGTGATTTTCAGTGGATTGTAAGAATATAATTTATAGAATAATGCATGCAATGTCATTCACCATGAAATTCCTAGCTCCTTACAAAATCAAGCTAACCAAATCAAGAATTGATGTATTGGTAAGACACCAAACTTGGTCATTCACCATGAAATTCCTAGCTACTTACCCCAAATCAAGAATCACTAAATGACCTTCATTTTTTTTTAAAAAAAAAATGTAAATTGTTATATTATAAAGATCTTCCAGGAACGTTGTAAGAATTTCTCTTCATGCATCCTCGTTTGTTTCTATAAATTGTCAACCATTACCAGAAAGAGACAATTTTAAAAAGAGAGATAAATTTGAAACTAAACACGCCGAACAAAATTCAAGCAATTGCTTCCCTCTTTCTAACTGCAATAAATTTGAAACTAAACACGCCGAACAAAATTCAAGCAATTGCTTCCCTCTTAACTGCAATGTGCAGCAGCATGTTAGTCCAAACAGGTCTAGCTCGACTGCCCCACGACCCAAGATTCCAGGACTGCATCCACCACCCCAAATTCCAGGCCTTCCAATCCGCGGATCTCTTCAAGATCTAATTCAACGCTGGTCAACTTTATACTGTATTTAGTATTGTGATAAAGTTTATGCCATGTTTAGTATTATGGTAAAGATTAATTTTTAAATTGTTTTTAATTTAAAAATATATCTAAATAATGCATGGCTAGATGTATTCCCAAATATGCTCTTAACCAGAGGCTGTGTCATGGAAATTATCACGTCTATTATTGGTAACTGTTGAGGTCATATAAAAACCTTTAATAGAAATTGAGTTTGTAGCTGTGTTTTTAGACTGGACTTTGAGCTCTATTTTACGACAGGAGATGTCTTTGAAAAGCATGTCCTCTGTAGGTATAGAAAACATTTAAATATTAAATAATGTATGTGGAATATAAGTATATGTGTATTTGATATGTGACATGATTAAAAGATTGATGTCTTTTTTTAAATACAGGAATGACAAAGTAATAAATAACCCGGCAAGACCAGGATCAAAAACTATATAAAATTATAAACAATAAATGAAGAGTTAAAAAAAATTCTTGAGATATGATATTGATGTAAGGATTAAATAAGGATAAAATAATTGTCAAGGTTAGAGGGTACACTAATAGTATTTTAGAAAAGTATAGTATAAATTCTTTTTATTATTCAATTGGAAATTACACACAAAAGAGGTTGCAATCAAATTATAGATTGTTACCATGATTACATTAATTATCTTATTCGAATAATACTAATACTTGTAAATGTTGTCAGGTATTCATAATTATAATTTATGTTAACAACAAATCAAGTTTTTTTCATAGCACAGGTGTCGGTTATATCATACGGTTGGGTTATGAAAGTGTCAAGTATTTGTTGTATTAAGGGTTATACAACATAAATCTAAATTAACCATTTAACAAGTAAAGTATTAAAAATAAACAAGATAACAAATACAAAACATGTTAGTTTCAAACATTAAAATTCATATTAAGTTTATAATATATTTATTCTTACACCATTAGTGTAATTTTTTCAAAATAATAAACTTAGCTAAACATAATGAAAAAGAGAAATATAGATAAATAAAAGAAAAACATAATTATATAAGTATAATAAAGAAAATAAAAGGTATAGACAAGAAATTAATGAAAGCAAAATCTAAGCATTACAAAAATATAAAGAGAGAGCAATAACACGAGCATTACAAAAATATAAAGAGAGAGTAATAAAATGATTGCTTGATCTGGAGACCAAGATACCTAAATGCATGGCTAATGCCTCCTTTTACAGGCCAAAA